>NC_060175.1:105916282-105931282 GCF_021184085.1 Oncorhynchus gorbuscha | reverse complement strand
GAGCCCTATTCCCTACATAGTGCACTACTTTAGACCAGAGCCCTATTCCCTATATAGTGCACTACTTTAGACCAGAGCCCTATTCCCTATATAGTGCACTACTTTAGACCAGAGCCCTATTCCCTACATAGTGCACTACTTTAGACCAGAGCCCTATTCCCTATATAGTGCACTACTTTAGACCAGAGCCCTATTCCCTATATAGTGCACTACTTTAGACCAGAGCCCTATTCCCTACATAGTGCAGTACTTTAGACCAGAGCCCTATTCCCTATATAGTGCAGTACTTTAGACCAGAGCCCTATTCCCTATATAGTGCACTACTTTAGACCAGAGCCCTATTCCCTATATAGTGCACTACTTTAGACCAGAGCCCTATGGGCCCTATAGGATGCCATTCGGGACACAGACTCCCCAACTCCGTAAAATCCTGTCTTCCTGTCAATGAAAGTCTGTTAAAGTTGAGGGACAAAACCAGGGGACGGATTGGCACAGCAGCCTGCGACCTGGGTTAATGGGATAAGGAGACACATGTCATTAACTGGTTCATATACAGACAGACTGGCTACTAAAGACACTGGACATGTGGGCCAAATTGCCATTTGGGTGCTATTTGGGAAAAAGTCTGGGGGTCACTGGGGTCAGGGAAGAGAGGGACGGAGAGATAGAGAACAGAATGAGAGGGAAGGAGAGAGTAGAGAGAGGGGAGGAGAGAGGAGAGAATGAGAGGGAAGGAGAGAGTAGAGAGACAGTAGAGGGGAAGAGAGAGGAGAGAATGAGAGGGAAGGAGAGAGTAGAGAGAGGGGAGGAGAGAGGAGAGAATGAGAGGGAAGGAGAGAGTAGAGTGACAGTAGAGGGGAAGAGAGAGGAGAGAATGAGAGGGAGGAGAGAGAGAGGAAGAGAGAGAGAGAGGAGAGAATGAGAGGGAAGGAGAGAGTAGAGAGAGGGGAGGAGAAGAGGAGAGAATGAGAGGGAAGGAGAGAGTAGAGTGACAGTAGAGGGAAGAGAGAGGAGAGAATGAGAGGGAAGGAGAGAGTAGAGAGGGGAGGAGAGAGGAGAGAATGAGAGGGAAGGAGAGAGTAGAGAGACAGTAGAGGGGAAGAGAGAGGAGAGAATGAGAGGGAAGGAGAGAGTAGAGAGAGGGGAGGAGAGAGGAGAGAATGAGAGGGAAGGAGAGAGTAGAGAGACAGTAGAGGGGAAGAGAGAGGAGAGAATGAGAGGGAAGGAGAGAGTAGAGAGAGGGGAGGAGAGAGGAGAGAATGAGAGGGAAGGAGAGAGTAGAGTGACAGTAGAGGGGAAGAGAGAGAGAGAAGAGATGAGAGGGAGGGGGAGAGAGTAGAAGGAGAGGGAGAGAGAGAGAGGGGGAAGAGAATGACAGAATGAGAGGGAAGGAGAGAGTGGAGAGAGTAGAGGGGGAGAGAGGAGAGAATGAGAGGGAAGGAGAGAGTAGAGTGACAGTAGAGGGGAAGAGAGAGGAGAGAGGTAAGGAGAGAGGAGAGAGAGGGGAGAGAGGACAGAAGGAGAGGGAAGGAGAGAGTGGAGAGAGGGGAAGAGAGAGGACAGAATGAGAGGGAAGGAGAGAGTGGAGAGAGTAGAGGGGAAGAGAGAGGAGAGAATGAGAGGGAAGGAGAGAGTAGAGAGACAGTAGAGGGGAAGAGAGAGGAGAGAGGGAAGGAGAGAGGAGAGAGAGGGGAGAGAGGACAGAAGGAGAGGGAAGGAGAGAGTGGAGAGAGGGGAAGAGAGAGGACAGAATGAGAGGGAAGGAGAGAGTGGAGAGAGGGGAAGAGAGAGGACAGAATGAGAGGGAAGGAGAGAGTGGAGAGAGGACAAAATGAGAGGGAAGGAGAGAGGGGAGAGAGGACAGAAGGAGAGGGTAGGAGTGAGTGGAGAGACAGTAGAGGGGAAGAGAGAGGAGAGAGGGAAGGAGAGAGTGGAGAGGGGAGGAGAGAGGACAGAAGGAGAGGGAAGAGAGGTAGAGAGAGGACAAAGAACAGGAGAGAGTAGACACCTCCGAGGTAGATAACAGGTATATACTAATATACTATACTCGGCCTGTATCATTCTAACACGTTGATTTGTCTCTTAATAAGACCTGTCCTAGTGCCACTAGACCTGCTATTCAGTGGAAGGCAGGAAAAGAGAAGTATCTTTCTGAAACACCATCAAGGACAGCAGAGAATAACAGGAAAGGAGCTGGGAGAGGATGTGCATTCAACCCCCCTCTGTGTCCCCTACATGAGATTACAGGACCTAAAACAACTTGATACAAGAACAAAGATCTGTGTTCCCAGCGTATTTATTTAGGCAGAGCAAACAGTTTGATCAAAAACATACCAGAGTCCTCAATAAACAGCGAGATATGCACTGTAGTCAGAGATATGCACTGTAGTCACAGATATGCACTGTAGTCAGAGATATGCACTGTAGTCACAGATATACACTGTAGTCAGAGATATGCACTGTAGTCACAGATATACACTGTAGTCACAGATATGCACTGTAGTCAGAGATATGCACTGTAGTCACAGATATACACTGTAGTCACAGATATGCACTGTAGTCACAGATATGCACTGTAGTCAGAGATATGCACTGTAGTCAGATATGCACTGTATCACAGATATGCACTGTAGTCACAGATATGTAGTCACTGTAGTCAGAGATATGCACTGTAGTCACAGATATGCACTGTAGTCACAGATATGCACTGTAGTCAGATATATACACTGTAGTCACAGATATGTAGTCACATGAGGGGGCACTGGGGGTCAGGTGACAGGAGAGGGGGATCAGGTGACAGGAGGGAGGGGGATCAGGTGACAGGAGGGAGGGGATCAGGTGACAAGAGGGGGGTCAGGTGACAGAAGGGGAGGAGTCAGTTGACAGGAGGGGGTCATGTGACAGGAGGGGGTTCAGGTGACAGGAGGGGGGTCAGGTGACAGGAGGGGGGTCAGGTGACAGGAGGGGGTCAGGTGACAGGAGGGGGGTTAGGTGACAGGAGGGGGGGTCAGGTGACAGGAGGGGGTGGTCAGGCGACAGGAGGGGGGGGTCAGGTGACAGGAGGGGGGGATCAGGTGACAGGAGGGGGGGGTTAGGTGACAGGAGGGGGTGGTCAGGCGACAGGAGGGGGGGTCAGGTGACAGGAGGGGTGGTCAGGTGACAGGTGTAGTGTAGTAGGGGTAGTGTAGTGTAGTGGGGTAGTGTAGTGTAGTGGGGGTATTGTAGTGGGGGTAGTGTAGTGTAGTGGAGTTAGTGTAGTGGGGGTATTGTAGTGGGGGTAGTGTAGTGTAGTGGGGGTAGTGTAGTGGGGTAGTGTAGTGGGGGTAGTGTAGTGTAGTGTAGTGGGGGTAGGGTAGTGGGGGTAGTGTAGTGGGGGTAGTGGGGTAGTAGTGTAGTAGTGTAGTGGGGGTAGTGTAGTGGGGGTAGTGTAGTGGGGGTAGTGTAGTGGGGTTAGTGTAGTGGGGGTAGTGTAGTGGGGGTAGTGTAGTGGGGGTAGTGTAGTGGGGGTAGTGTAGTGTAGTGGGGGTAGTGTAGTGTAGTGGGGGTAGTGTAGTGTAGTGGGGGTAGTGGGGGTAGTGGGGTTAGTGTAGTGGGGTTAGTGTAGTGGGGGTAGTGTAGTGGGGGGTAGTGTAGTGGGGGTAGTGTAGTGTAGTGGGGGTAGGGTAGTGGGGGTATTGTAGTGTAGTGGGGGTAGTGTAGTGTAGTGGGGGTAGTGTAGTGTAGTGGGGGTAGGGTAGTGGGGGTGGTGTTGTGGGGGTAGTGTAGTGGGGGGGGCAGTGTAGTGTAGTGTAGTGGGGGTAGGGTAGTAGGGGTAGTGTAGTGGGGGTAGTGTAGTGGGGGTAGTGTAGTGTAGTGGGGGTAGTGTAGTGTAGTGGGGGTAGGGTAGTGGGGGTGGTGTTGTGGGGGTAGTGTAGTGGGGGTAGGGTAGTGTAGTGGGGGTGGTGTAGTGTAGTTGGGGTAGTGTAGTGGGGGTAGTGTAGTGGGGGTAGGGTAGTGTGACCAACCACTGTTCCCATCCTGGGCAGTTGAAACGTGTCAATCTGTTTTCACAGTGAGACAGTAGCAGAGAGTGTACGGTACACAACATTGTCTGTAACCAACAACCTGAGGGACGGCGGTTTGAATCCAAGGGCTTTCAGGGTGTGTACACAGCACTGTTTTCATAACAGTCACAGTCGCAGACTCTGTATCAATCAGAGTACAGTCAGACCTTCACAGCTTCCAACACAGGAAGAACAGTCAGTAACAGGAACAACAGTCAGTAACAGGGAGGGACAGGACGAACAGTCAGTAACAGGAACAACAGTCAGTAACAGGGAGGGACAGGACGAACAGTCAGTAACAGGAACAACAGTCAGTAACAGGGAGGGACAGGAAGAACAGTCAGTAACAGGAACAACAGTCAGTAACAGGGAGGGACAGGAAGAACAGTCAGTAACAGGAAGAACAGTCAGTAACAGGGAGGGACAGGAAGAACAGTCAGTAACAGGAAGAACAGTCAGTAACAGGGAGGGACAGGACGAACAGTCAGTAACAGGAACAACAGTCAGTAACAGGGAGGGACAGGACGAACAGTCAGTAACAGGAAGAACAGTCAGTAACAGGGAGGGACAGGAAGAACAGTCAGTAACAGGGAGAACAGTCAGTAACAGGGAGAACAGTCAGTAACAGGAAGAACAGTCAGTAACAGGAAGAACAGTCAGTAACAGGAAGAACAGTCAGTAACAGGGAGAAGGAAGAGTCAGTAACAGGAAGAACAGTCAGTAACAGGGAGAACAGTCAGTAACAGGAAGAACAGTCAGTAACAGGGAGAACAGTCAGTAACAGGGAGAACAGTCAGTAACAGGAAGAACAGTCAGTAACAGGAAGAACAGTCAGTAACAGGGAGGGACAGGAAGAACAGTCAGTAACAGGAAGAACAGTCAGTAACAGGGAGGGACAGGAAGAACAGTCAGTAACAGGAACAACAGTCAGTAACAGGGAGAACAGTCAGTAACAGGAAGAACAGTCAGTAACAGGAAGAACAGTCAGTAACAGGAAGAACAGTCAGTAACAGGAAGAACAGTCAGTAACAGGAGAACAGTCAGTAACAGGAAGAACAGTCAGTAACAGGAAGAACAGTCAGTAACAGGGAGAACAGTCAGTAACAGGAAGAACAGTCAGTAACAGGAAGAACAGTCAGTAACAGGGAGGGACAGGAAGAACAGTCAGTAACAGGAAGAACAGTCAGTAACAGGGAGGGACAGGAAGAACAGTCAGTAACAGGAAGAACAGTCAGTAACAGGGAGGGACAGGAAGAACAGTCAGTAACAGGAAGAACAGTCAGTAACAGGGAGGGACAGGAAGAACAGTCAGTAACAGGGAGAACAGTCAGTAACAGGGAGAACAGTCAGTAACAGGAAGAACAGTCAGTAACAGGGAGAACAGTCAGTAACAGGGAGAACAGTCAGTAACAGGAAGAACAGTCAGTAACAGGGAGAACAGTCAGTAACAGGAAGAACAGTCAGTAACAGGGAGAACAGTCAGTAACAGGGAGAACAGTCAGTAACAGGAAGAACAGTCAGTAACAGGAAGAACAGTCAGTAACAGGGAGAACAGTCAGTAACAGGGAGAACAGTCAGTAACAGGAAGAACAGTCAGTAACAGGAACAACAGTCAGTAACAGGGAGAACAGTCAGTAACAGGAAGAACAGTCAGTAACAGGGAGAACAGTCAGTAACAGGAAGAACAGTCAGTAACAGGAAGAACAGTCAGTAACAGGAAGAACAGTCAGTAACAGGAAGAACAGTCAGTAACAGGAAGAACAGGAAGAACAGGAGTAACAGGAAGAACAGTCAGTAACAGGAAGAACAGTCAGTAACAGGAAGAACAGTCAGTAACAGGAAGAACAGTCAGTAACAGGAAGAACAGTCAGTAACAGGAAGAACAGTCAGTAACAGGAAGAACAGTCAGTAACAGGAAGAACAGTCAGTAACAGGAAGAACAGTCAGTAACAGGAAGAACAGTCAGTAACAGGAAGAACAGTCAGTAACAGGAAGAACAGTCAGTAACAGGAAGAACAGTCAGTAACAGGAACAACAGTCAGTAACAGGAAGAACAGTCAGTAACAGGAAGAACAGTCAGTAACAGGAGTAACAGGAAGAACAGTCAGTAACAGGAAGAACAGTCAGTAACAGGAAGAACAGTCAGTAACAGGAAGAACAGTCAGTAACAGGGAGGGACAGGAAGAACAGTCAGTAACAGGAAGAACAGTCAGTAACAGGAAGAACAGTCAGTAACAGGAAGAACAGTCAGTAACAGGAAGAACAGTCAGTAACAGGAAGAACAGTCAGTAACAGGAAGAACAGTCAGTAACAGGGAGAACAGTCAGTAACAGGGAGAACAGTCAGTAACAGGGAGAACAGTCAGTAACAGGAAGAACAGTCAGTAACAGGGAGAACAGTCAGTAACAGGGAGAACAGTCAGTAACAGGAAGAACAGTCAGTAACAGGGAGAACAGTCAGTAACAGGGAGAACAGTCAGTAACAGGGAGAACAGTCAGTAACAGGAAGAACAGTCAGTAACAGGGAGAACAGTCAGTAACAGGGAGAACAGTCAGTAACAGGGAGAACAGGAGGAGACGATAGTAAGCGGAGGAAGTGTGGCTCATTTGTTCTGGTTTATACTGAAGAGGCATGACTCTCCCTCGTAAAAAGTGGTTTGTTATTCAACGAAGAGCTTCATTAATTATACAATGCATTTCGCTACACTCGCATTAACATCTGCTAACCATGTGTATGTGACAAATAAATTTGATTTGATATTAATAGCTACAGAAAAATAGTTTCTCATCTCAAGGACAGACTTTTACACACAATTCAACAAGCCAGGCCCAGGAAAATACCAAGTCTACTCCAACTGCCTTGGTTACAACACCCTAATATAACAGTGTAGTTCTGGTTAGATACCAAGTCTACCGCAACTGCCTTAGTTACAACACCCTGATATAACAGTGTAGTTCTGGTTAGATACCAAGTCTACTCCAACTGCCTTAGTTACAACACCCTAATATAACAGAGTAGTTCTGGTTAGATAACAAGTCTACTCCAACTGCCTTAGTTACAACACCCTGATATAACAGTGTAGTTCTGGTTAGATAACAAGTCTACTCCAACTGCCTTAGTTACAACACCCTGATATAACAGTGTAGTTCTGGTTAGATAACAAGTCTACTCCAACTGCCTTAGTTACAACACCCTGATATAACAGTGTAGTTCTGTTTAGATAACAAGTCTACTCCAACTGCCTTAGTTACAACACCCTAATATAACTGTTTGGTTCTGGTTAGATACCAAGTCTACCGCAACTGCCTTAGTTACAACACCCTGATATAACAGTGTAGTTCTGGTTAGATAACAAGTCTACTCCAACTGCCTTAGTTACAACACCCTGATATAACAGTGTAGTTCTGGTTAGATAACAAGTCTACTCCAACTGCCTTAGTTACAACACCCTAATATAACTGTTTGGTTCTGGTTAGATACCAAGTCTACCGCAACTGCCTTAGTTACAACACCCTGATATAACAGTGTAGTTCTGGTTAGATACCAAGTCTACTCCAACTGCCTTAGTTACAACACCCTAATATAACTGTTTGGTTCTGGTTAGATACCAAGTCTACCGCAACTGCCTTAGTTACAACACCCTGATATAACAGTGTAGTTCTGGTTAGATACCAAGTCTACCGCAACTGCCTTAGTTACAACACCCTAATATAACTGTTTGGTTCTGGTTAGATACCAAGTCTACCGCAACTGCCTTAGTTACAACACCCTGATATAACAGTGTAGTTCTGGTTAGATACCAAGTCTACTCCAACTGCCTTAGTTACAACACCCTGATATAACAGTGTAGTTCTGGTTAGATACCAAGTCTACTCCAACTGCCTTAGTTACAACACCCTAATATAACAGAGTAGTTCTGGTTAGATAACAAGTCTACTCCAACTGCCTTAGTTACAACACCCTAATATAACAGAGTAGTTCTGGTTAGATACCAAGTCTACCGCAACTGCCTTAGTTACAACACCCTGATATAACAGAGTAGTTCTGGTTAGATACCAAGTCTACCGCAACTGCCTTAGTTACAACACCCTGATATAACAGTGTAGTTCTGGTTAGATACCAAGTCTACTCCAACTGCCTTAGTTACAACACCCTAATATAACAGTGTAGTTCTGGTTAGATACCAAGTCTACTCCAACTGCCTTAGTTACAACACCCTAATATAACAGTGTAGTTCTGGTTAGATACCAAGTCTACTCCAACTGCCTTAGTTACAACACCCTAATATAACAGAGTAGTTCTGGTTAGATACCAAGTCTACCGCAACTGCCTTAGTTACAACACCCTAATATAACAGTGTAGTTCTGGTTAGATACCAAGTCTACTCCAACTGCCTTAGTTACAACACCCTAATATAACAGTGTAGTTCTGGTTAGATACCAAGTCTACTCCAACTGCCTTAGTTACAACACCCTAATATAACAGAGTAGTTCTGGTTAGATACCAAGTCTACCGCAACTGCCTTAGTTACAACACCCTAATATAACAGTGTAGTTCTGGTTAGATACCAAGTCTACCGCAACTGCCTTAGTTACAACACCCTAATATAACAGTGTAGTTCTGGTTAGATACCAAGTCTACCGCAACTGCCTTAGTTACAACACCCTAATATAACAGTGTAGTTCTGGTTAGATACCAAGTCTACCGCAACTGCCTTAGTTACAACACCCTAATATAACAGTGTAGTTCTGGTTAGATAACAAGTCTACTCCAACTGCCTTAGTTACAACACCCTGATATAACAGTGTAGTTCTGGTTAGATACCAAGTCTACTCCAACTGCCTTAGTTACAACACCCTGATATAACAGTGTAGTTCTGGTTAGATAACAAGTCTACTCCAACTGCCTTAGTTACAACACCCTAATATAACTGTTTGGTTCTGGTTAGATACCAAGTCTACCGCAACTGCCTTAGTTACAACACCCTGATATAACAGTGTAGTTCTGGTTAGATAACAAGTCTACTCCAACTGCCTTAGTTACAACACCCTGATATAACAGTGTAGTTCTGGTTAGATAACAAGTCTACTCCAACTGCCTTAGTTACAACACCCTAATATAACTGTTTGGTTCTGGTTAGATACCAAGTCTACCGCAACTGCCTTAGTTACAACACCCTGATATAACAGTGTAGTTCTGGTTAGATACCAAGTCTACTCCAACTGCCTTAGTTACAACACCCTAATATAACTGTTTGGTTCTGGTTAGATACCAAGTCTACCGCAACTGCCTTAGTTACAACACCCTGATATAACAGTGTAGTTCTGGTTAGATACCAAGTCTACCGCAACTGCCTTAGTTACAACACCCTAATATAACTGTTTGGTTCTGGTTAGATACCAAGTCTACCGCAACTGCCTTAGTTACAACACCCTGATATAACAGTGTAGTTCTGGTTAGATACCAAGTCTACTCCAACTGCCTTAGTTACAACACCCTAATATAACAGAGTAGTTCTGGTTAGATACCAAGTCTACCGCAACTGCCTTAGTTACAACACCCTAATATAACAGTGTAGTTCTGGTTAGATACCAAGTCTACCGCAACTGCCTTAGTTACAACACCCTAATATAACAGTGTAGTTCTGGTTAGATAACAAGTCTACTCCAACCTAAGCGATCAGTCTAATTATATCTCTGATAGGAGTACTCCAACCGTTAAATAAAACAGAATAGGCCTACTATTTAAAATTGTGAATGATCAATTTTCCAAATATAGACATATCATTGGGGCCATATATATATATGTATATATATACACACACCTTATTTAGTTATTTGTGTGATTGATCAGTTTAATACATTTCATTTGGCAGAGTGTCTGAGGAACAGTTTGTAATGCTGTGTAGTGTTGGTTCCAACCAGGGGGCTAAGTATCTTGTTTTCCCTAAATGAGTTCCTCTAGATTTCAGCTCTGTAATCCACTATCCCACTGTGTGTGTGTGTGTGTGTGTGTGTGTGTGTGTGTGTGTGTGTGTGTGTGTGTGTGTGTGTGTGTGTGTGTGTGTGTGTGTGTGTGTGTGTGTGTGTGTGTGTGTGTGTGTGTGTGTGTGTGTGTGTGTGTGTGTGTGTGTGTGTGTGTGTGTGGTATCTGGGATCTGCAGACAACAGTGGTGGTCGGTGCCATTTAAGATGAGGGAGGACATTTAAAAAATATATATTTTTAGGAGAATGGCCTTATTTCTATCACAGCATATTGGATGACTGTCATTCATATTCCATTCACCCAGTTCAATGTAACATCGATAGGTTTAGGTTACTGTCATTCATATTCACCCAGTTCAATGTAACAGTGACAGGTTTAGGTTACTGTCATTCATATTCACCCAGTTCAATGTAACAGTGACAGGTTTAGGTTACTGTCATTCATATTCACCCAGTTCAATGTAACAGTGACAGGTTTAGGTTACTGTCATTCACCCAGTTCAATGTAACAGTGACAGGTTTAGGTTACTGTCATTCATATTCACCCAGTTCAATGTAACAGTGACAGGTTTAGGTTACTGTCATTCACCCAGTTCAATGTAACAGTGACAGGTTTAGGATACTGTCATTCATATTCACCCAGTTCAATGTAACAGTGACAGGTTTAGGTTACTGTCATTCATATTCACCCAGTTCAATGTAACAGTGACAGGTTTAGGTTACTGTCATTCACCCAGTTCAATGTAACAGTGACAGGTTTAGGTTACTGTCATTCATATTCCAGTCACCCAGTTCAATGTAACATCGATAGGTTTAGGTTACTGTCATTCATATTCACCCAGTTCAATGTAACATCGATAGGTTTAGGTTACTGTCATTCATATTCACCCAGTTCAATGTAACAGCGATAGGTTTAGGATACTGTCATTCATATTCCAGTCACCCAGTTCAATGTAACATCGATAGGTTTAGGATACTACACGAAACTCTAATTTTCCCTAAAGAGAGAGATCCCCCCCCTAGTCAATATTATATAAAGAGAGAGATCCCCCCCAGTTCAATAGTCAATATTATATAAAGAGAGATCTCCCCCCTAGTCAATATTATATAAAGAGAGAGAGAGATCCCCCCCTAGTCAATATTATATAAAGAGAGAGATCCCCCCTAGTCAATATTATATAAAGAGAGAGATCCCCCTAGTCAATATTATATAGAGAGAGAGATCCCCCCTAGTCAATATTATATAAAGAGAGATCTCCCCCTAGTCAATATTATATAAAGAGAGAGAGAGATCCCCCCCTAGTCAATATTATATAAAGAAAGAGATCCCCCTAGTCAATATTATATAAAGAGAGAGAGAATCCCCCCTAGTCAATATTATATAAAGAGAGATAAATATTATATAAAGAGATCCCCCTAGTCAATATTATATAAAGAGAGAGATCCCCCTAGTCAATATTATATAAAGAGAGAGTCAATAGATCCCCCTAGTCAATATTATATAAAGAGAGAGAGATCCCCCCCCTAGTCAATATTATATAAAGAGAGAGATCCCCCCCTAGTCAATATTATATAAAGAGAGAGATCCCCCTAGTCAATATTATATAAAGAGAGAGAGATCCCCCCCTAGTCAATATTATATAAAGAGAGAGAGAATCCCCCCCTAGTCAATATTATATAAAGAGAGAGATCCCCCCCTAGTCAATATTATATAAAGAGAGAGATCCCCCCTAGTCAATATTATATAAAGAGAGAGATCCCCCCCTAGTCAATATTATATAAAGAGAGAGATCCCCCCCTAGTCAATATTATATAAAGAGAGATCCCCCTAGTCAATATTATATAAAGATCCCCCCTAGTCAATATTATATAAAGAGAGAGATCCCCCCTAGTCAATATTATATAAAGAGAGAATATTATATAAAGATCCCCCTAGTCAATATTATATAAAGAGAGAGAGAGATCCCCCTAGTCAATATTATATAAAGAGAGATCCCCCCTAGTCAATATTATATAAAGAGAGAGATCCCCCCCTAGTCAATATTATATAAAGAGAGAGAGTCAATATTATATAAAGAGAGAGATCCCCTAGTCAATATTATATAAAGAGAGATCCCCCTAGTCAATATTATATAAAGAGAGAGAATATTATATAAAGAGAGATCCCCCCCTAGTCAATATTATATAAAGAGAGAGTCAATCCCCCCCTAGTCAATATTATATAAAGAGAGAGATCCCCCCCCTAGTCAATATTATATAAAGAGAGAGATCCCCCCCTAGTCAATATTATATAAAGAGAGAGATCCCCCCCTAGTCAATATTATATAAAGAGAGAGATCCCCCTAGTCAATATTATATATAGAGAGAGAGAGAGATCCCCCTAGTCAATATTATATAAAGAGAGAGATCCCCCTAGTCAATATTATATAAAGAGAGAGATCCCCCTAGTCAATATTATATAAAGAGAGAGATCCCCCCCTAGTCAATATTATATAAAGAGAGAGAGAGATCCCCCTAGTCAATATTATATAAAGAGAGAGATCCCCCTAGTCAATATTATATAAAGAGAGAGATCCCCCTAGTCAATATTATATAAAGAGAGAGATCCCCCCCTAGTCAATATTATATAAAGAGAGAGATCCCCCTAGTCAATATTATATAAAGAGAGAGATCCCCCCTAGTCAATATTATATAAAGAGAGAGATCCCCAATATTATATAAAGAGAGATCCCCCCTAGTCAATATTATATAAAGAGAGAGATCCCCAATATTATATAAAGAGAGAGATCCCCCCTAGTCAATATTATATAAAGAGAGAGATCCCCCTAGTCAATATTATATAAAGAGAGAGATCCCCCCCCTAGTCAATATTATATAAAGAGAGAGATCCCCCCCTAGTCAATATTATATAAAGAGAGAGATCCCCCTAGTCAATATTATATAAAGAGAGAGATCCCCCCCTAGTCAATATTATATAAAGAGAGAGATCCCCCCTAGTCAATATTATATAAAGAGAGAGATCCCCCTAGTCAATATTATATAAAAAGAGAGAGATCCCCCCCCCTAGTCAATATTATATAAAGAGAGATCCCCCCCTAGTCAATATTATATAAAGAGAGAGATCCCCCCCCCCTAGTCAATATTATATAAAGAGAGAGATCCCCCTAGTCAATATTATATAAAGAGAGAGATCCCCCCCTAGTCAATATTATATAAAGAGAGAGTCAATATTATATAAAGAGAGAGATCCCCCTAGTCAATATTATATAAAGAGAGAGATCCCCCTAGTCAATATTATATAAAGAGAGAGATCCCCCCCCTAGTCAATATTATATAAAGAGAGAGATCCCCCTAGTCAATATTATATAAAGAGAGAGATCCCCCTAGTCAATATTATATAAAGAGAGATCCCCCTAGTCAATATTATAAAGAGAGAGATAAAGAGAGAGATCCCCCCCTAGTCAATATTATATAAATCCCCCTAGTCAATATTATATAAAGAGAGATCCCCCCTAGTCAATATTATATAAAGAGAGAGATCCCCCTAGTCAATATTATATAAAGAGAGATCCCCCTAGTCAATATTATATAAAGAGAGTCAATATTATATAAAGAGATCCCCCCCTAGTCAATATTATATAAATATTATATAAAGAGAGAGATCCCCCCAATATTATATAAAGTCAATATTATATAAAGAGAGAGATCCCCCCTAGTCAATATTATATAAAGAGAGAGATCCCCCTAGTCAATATTATATAAAGAGAGAGATCCCCCTAGTCAATATTATATAAAGAGAGAGATCCCCCCCCTAGTCAATATTATATAAAGAGAGAGATCCCCCTAGTCAATATTATATAAAGAGAGAGATCCCCCTAGTCAATATTATATAAAGAGAGAGATCCCCCTAGTCAATATTATATAAAGAGAGAGATCCCCCTAGTCAATATTATATAAAGAGAGATCAATATTATATAAAGAGAGAGATCCCCCCCCTAGTCAATATTATATAAAGAGAGAGATCCCCCTAGTCAATATTATATAAAGAGAGATCCCCCCTAGTCAATATTATATAAAGAGAGAGATCCCCCTAGTCAATATTATATAAAGAGAGAGATCCCCCTAGTCAATATTATATAAAGAGAGAGATCCCCCAATATTATATAAAGAGAGAGATCCCTAGTCAATATTATATAAAGAGAGAGATCCCCCTAGTCAATATTATATAAAGAGAGAGATCCCCCTAGTCAATATTATATAAAGAGAGAGATCCCCCTAGTCAATATTATATAAATAAAGAGAGAGATCCCCCTAGTCAATATTATATAAAGAGAGAGATCCCCCTAGTCAATATTATATAAAGAGAGAGATCCCCCAATATTATATAAAGAGAGAGATCCCCTAGTCAATATTATATAAAGAGAGAGATCCCCCCCTAGTCAATATTATATAAAGAGAGATCCCCCTAGTCAATATTATATAAAGAGAGATAAAGAGAGAGATCCCCCTAGTCAATATTATATAAAGAGAGATCCCCCTAGTCAATATTATATAAAGAGAGAGATCCCCCCCCTAGTCAATATTATATAAAGAGAGAGATCCCCCAATATTATATAAAGAGAGAGATCCCCCCCTAGTCAATATTATATAAAGAGAGAGATCCCCCCCTAGTCAATATTATATAAAGAGAGAGATCCCCCCTAGTCAATATTATATAAAGAGAGAGATCCCCCCTAGTCAATATTATATAAAGAGAGAGATCCCCCCCTAGTCAATATTATATAAAGAGAGATCCCCCTAGTCAATATTATATAAAGAGAGAGATCCCCCTAGTCAATATTATATAAAGAGAGAGATCCCCCCCCCTAGTCAATATTATATAAAGAGAGAGATCCCCCTAGTCAATATTATATAAAGAGAGAGATCCCCCCCTAGTCAATATTATATAAAGAGAGAGATCCCCCTAGATCCCC
>NC_060175.1:105871282-105911282 GCF_021184085.1 Oncorhynchus gorbuscha | reverse complement strand
GCAATGATTTAGTTGGTGAAGCAGAATCCCACTGTGAAGCAGGGTTGGAAACATCCCTACAGGGTGGTGGCATGATTTATCAACAGATAAAAAAAAAAAAACATATAGAAATTCTGATGTTTCTTTTTCATTGTTCTGGAATGTTTAGCACGTTTGGAGCTTAGGAACACAAGCATTTCACTACAACAGCAATAACATAACATTTGAAATGATAGAGAAGTTGACCAAAGCACAAACAGACCTGGCTACTAGGCATGGCAAATAAACATGTGTCATGTGACATTTTTAATGACATGTGATGTTTTATTGTTGCTAGGAGTCATGGTCTCATTGTGACATGTAGATGTGTTGTTGCTAGGAGTCATGGTCTCATTGTGACATGTAGATGTGTTGTTGCTAGGAGTCATGGTCTCATTGTGACATGTAGATGTGTTGTTGCTAGGAGTCATGGTCTCATTGTGACATGTAGATGTGTTGTTGCTAGGAGTCATGGTCTCATTGTGACATGTAGATGTTTTGTTGTTGCTAGTCATGGTCTCGTTGTGTCATGGTCTCATTGTGACATGTAGATGTTTTTGCTATTGTTGCATAGATGTTTTATTGTTGCTAGGAGTCATGGTCTCATTGTGACATGTAGATGTTTTGTTGTTGCTAGGAGTCATGGTCTCGTTGTGACATGTAGATGTTTTGTTGTTGCTAGGAGTCATGGTCTCATTGTGACATGTAGATGTGTTGTTGCTAGGAGTCATGGTCTCATTGTGACATGTAGATGTGTTGTTGCTAGGAGTCATGGTCTCGTTGTGACATGTAGATGTTTTGTTGTTGCTAGGAGTCATGGTCTCATTGTGACATGTAGATGTGTTGTTGCTAGGAGTCATGGTCTCATTGTGACATGTAGATGTGTTGTTGCTAGGAGTCATGGTCTCATTGTGACATGTAGATGTGTTGTTGCTAGGAGTCATGGTCTCATTGTGACATGTAGATGTGTTGTTGCTAGGAGTCATGGTCTCATTGTGACTATCTCAACTCTTATTCCTGTAACTATACGTTTAAACTGTGTATAAAACCATTTTAAAATGTTGACCTTGTTGCACCTTGGCCCCTTTATTTATAAAAAAAGGCTCATGTGAGGGGACGGCCTCCAGAACGGTGTAGCGGTCTAAGGCACTGAGGCATCACCACAGACCCTGGTTCGATCCCAGGCTGTATCACAACCGACCATGCCCGGGAGTTCCATAGGGTGGCGCACAATTGGCCCAGTGTCGTCCAGGTTACGCCGGGGGGAACTTTACTTGAGTCATCAGTAGGGGTTATGGTCTCATTGTGACATGTAGATGTGTTGTTGCTAGTGACTCCTTGTGGTGGGCAGGGTACTTGCAGGCTGACTGCTGTCATCAGTTGACTGGTGTTTCCTCCGTTGGGGAGTTGCAGCGATGAGACAACACAATTGGATATCACGAAAAAGGGACAAAATACAATAATCATCTTTTAAAAAGACTGGTGTGGGTACAGAGATGAGAACATGTGTTTATTGAACAGAGTCTCTACAACATGTGTTTATTGAACAGTCTCTACAACATGTGTTTATTAAACAGAGTCTCTACAACATGTGTTTATTAAACAGTCTCTACAACATGTGTTTATTAAACACAGAGTCTCTACAACATGTGTTTATTAAACACAGTCTCTACAACATGTGTTTATTAAACACAGTCTCTACAACATGTGTTTATTGAACAGTCTCTACATGTGTTTATTAAACAGAGTCTCTACAACATGTGTTTATTAAACAGAGTCTCTACAACATGTGTTTATTAAACAGAGTCTCTACAACATGTGTTTATTAAACAGAGTCTCTACAACATGTGTTTATTAAACAGTCTCTACAACATGTGTTTATTAAACAGTCTCTACAACATGTGTTTATTAAACACAGAGTCTCTACAACATGTGTTTATTAAACAGAGTCTCTACAACATGTGACTTATTAAGCACATTTGTATTCCTGAACTCATTTAGACCAAAACAAAAAAAAGGGGTTGAATACTTGACTCAAGACATTTTAGCTATTCATTTTTTATTAATTTATAAAAATGTTTCCTAAAAACATTGGGTATTGTGTGTAGGCCAGTGACACAATATCTCAATGTAATCCATTTTAAATTCAGGCTGCAACACAACAACAACATGTGGAGAAGGTCAAGGGGCGTGAATACGTTCTGAAGAGACTGTATATGATTTTAAAAGAATACACAATGCTATGTTAAATTATTGTTCATGTAGAAATGTGACATGTTTATGTTCTCTTGTCCTCTTTAAGGAAAAAGCCGCATGTGGGGCCCTGGCTTCCCGAGTGGCGCTGTTGATTTATTTTCTAGATGCCCTAGAAAATAAACAACATCAGGCTAATTTCATTGTGAAAATAATTGTTCTAGAAAATCATTCATTCATCATTACCATAGGTATGAAAATACAAATGAGCCTAAAGAAATTTGCCTGTTTTTGTTTATTCTGCCAATCACACTAGTTAACCCACTGCTTATAATGTATGGATGAGGACATATTCTGTGAATCCTGCATGTTACATGTATGGATGAGGACATATTCTGTGAACCCTGCATGTTACATGTATGGATGAGGACATATTCTGTGAACCCTGCATGTTACATGTATATAATGTATGGATGAGGACATATTCTGTGAATCCTGCATGTTACATGTATGGATGAGGACATATTCTGTGAACCCTGCATGTTACATGTATATAATGTATGGATGAGGACATATTCTGTGAACCCTGCATGTTACATGTATGGATGAGGACATATTCTGTGAACCCTGCATGTTACATGTATGGATGAGGACATATTCTGTGAACCCTGCATGTTACATGTATGGATGAGGGCATATTCTGTGAACCCTGCATGTTACATGTATATAATGTATGGATGAGGACATATTCTGTGAACCCTGCATGTTACATGTATATAATGTATGGATGAGGACATATTCTGTGAACCCTGCATGTTACATGTATATAATGTATGGATGAGGACATATTCTGTGAACCCTGCATGTTACATGTATATAATGTATGGATGAGGACATATTCTGTGAACCCTGCATGTTACATGCTTATAATGTATGGATGAGGACATATTCTGTCCCTGCATGTTACATGTAACCCTGCATGTTACATGTTATAATGTATGGATGAGGACATATTCTGTGAACCCTGCATGTTACATGTATGGATGAGGGCATATTCTGTGAACCCTGCATGTTACATGTATGGATGAGGGCATATTCTGTGAACCCTGCATGTTACATGTATGGATGAGGGCATATTCTGTGAACCCTGCATGTTACATGTATGGATGAGGGCATATTCTGTGAACCCTGCATGTTACATGTATGGATGAGGACATATTCTGTGAACCCTGCATGTTACATGTATATAATGTATGGATGAGGACATATTCTGTGAACCCTGCATGTTACATGTATATAATGTATGGATGAGGACATATTCTGTGAACCCTGCATGTTACATGTATATAATGTATGGATGAGGACATATTCTGTGAACCCTGCATGTTACATGTATATAATGTATGGATGAGGACATATTCTGTGAACCCTGCATGTTACATGTATATAATGTATGGATGAGGACATATTCTGTGAACCCTGCATGTTACATGCTTATAATGTATGGATGAGGACATATTCTGTGAACCCTGCATGTTACATGCTTATAATGTATGGATGAGGACATATTCTGTGAACCCTGCATGTTACATGTATGGATGAGGGCATATTCTGTGAACCCTGCATGTTACATGTATGGATGAGGGCATATTCTGTGAACCCTGCATGTTACATGTATGGATGAGGGCATATTCTGTGAACCCTGCATGTTACATGTATGGATGAGGGCATATTCTGTGAACCCTGCATGTTACATGTATGGATGAGGGCATATTCTGTGAACCCTGCATGTTACATGTATATAATGTATGGATGAGGGCATATTCTGTGAACCCTGCATGTTACATGTATATAATGTATGGATGAGGGCATATTCTGTGAACCCTGCATGTTACATGTATGGATGAGGACATATTCTGTGAACCCTGCATGTTACATGTATATAATGTATGGATGAGGGCATATTCTGTGAACCCTGCATGTTACATGTATATAATGTATGGATGAGGGCATATTCTGTGAACCCTGCATGTTACATGTATATAATATATGGATGAGGGCATATTCTGTGAACCCTGCATGTTACATGTATATAATGTATGGATGAGGGCATATTCTGTGAACCCTGCATGTTACATGTATATAATATATGGATGAGGGCATATTCTGTGAACCCTGCATGTTACATGTATATAATGTATGGATGAGGACATATTCTGTGAACCCTGCATGTTACATGTATATAATATATGGATGAGGGCATATTCTGTGAACCCTGCATGTTACATGTATATAATGTATGGATGAGGACATATTCTGTGAACCCTGCATGTTACATGTATGGATGAGGACATATTCTGTGAACCCTGCATGTTACATGTATATAATGTATGGATGAGGGCATATTCTGTGAACCCTGCATGTTACATGTATATAATGTATGGATGAGGGCATATTCTGTGAACCCTGCATGTTACATGTATATAATGTATGGATGAGGGCATATTCTGTGAACCCTGCATGTTACATGTATATAATATATGGATGAGGGCATATTCTGTGAACCCTGCATGTTACATGTATATAATGTATGGATGAGGACATATTCTGTGAACCCTGCATGTTACATGTATATAATATATGGATGAGGGCATATTCTGTGAACCCTGCATGTTACATGTATATAATGTATGGATGAGGACATATTCTGTGAACCCTGCATGTTACATGTATGGATGAGGACATATTCTGTGAACCCTGCATGTTACATGTATGGATGAGGACATATTCTGTGAACCCTGCATGTTACATGTATGGATGAGGACATATTCTGTGAACCCTGCATGTTACATGTATATAATGTATGGATGAGGGCATATTCTGTGAACCCTGCATGTTACATGTATATAATGTATGGATGAGGACATATTCTGTGAACCCTGCATGTTACATGTATATAATGTATGGATGAGGGCATATTCTGTGAACCCTGCATGTTACATGTATATAATGTATGGATGAGGACATATTCTGTGAACCCTGCATGTTACATGTATATAATGTATGGATGAGGGCATATTCTGTGAACCCTGCATGTTACATGTATATAATGTATGGATGAGGACATATTCTGTGAACCCTGCATGTTACATGTATATAATGTATGGATGAGGGCATATTCTGTGAACCCTGCATGTTACATGTATATAATGTATGGATGAGGACATATTCTGTGAACCCTGCATGTTACATGTATATAATGTATGGATGAGGACATATTCTGTGAACCCTGCATGTTACATGTATGGATGAGGGCATATTCTGTGAACCCTGCATGTTACATGTATATAATGTATGGATGAGGGCATATTCTGTGAACCCTGCATGTTACATGTATATAATGTATTGATGAGGGCATATTCTGTGAACCCTGCATGTTACATGTATATAATGTATGGATGAGGGCATATTCTGTGAACCCTGCATGTTACATGTATATAATGTATGGATGAGGGCATATTCTGTGAACCCTGCATGTTACATGTATATAATGTATGGATGAGGACATATTCTGTGAACCCTGCATGTTACATGTATGGATGAGGGCATATTCTGTGAACCCTGCATGTTACATGTATATAATGTATGGATGAGGGCATATTCTGTGAACCCTGCATGTTACATGTATATAATGTATGGATGAGGGCATATTCTGTGAACCCTGCATGTTACATGTATATAATGTATGGATGAGGGCATATTCTGTGAACCCTGCATGTTACATGTATATAATGTATGGATGAGGGCATATTCTGTGAACCCTGCATGTTACATGTATGGATGGGGGCATATTCTGTGAACCCTGCATGTTACATGTATATAATGTATGGATGAGGGCATATTCTGTGAACCCTGCATGTTACATGTATATAATGTATGGATGAGGACATATTCTGTGAACCCTGCATGTTACATGTATATAATGTATGGATGAGGGCATATTCTGTGAACCCTGCATGTTACATGTATATAATGTATGGATGAGGGCATATTCTGTGAACCCTGCATGTTACATGTATGGATGAGGACATATTCTGTGAACCCTGCATGTTACATGTATGGATGAGGACATATTCTGTGAACCCTGCATGTTACATGTATGGATGAGGACATATTCTGTGAACCCTGCATGTTACATGTATATAATGTATGGATGAGGGCATATTCTGTGAACCCTGCATGTTACATGTATATAATGTATGGATGAGGGCATATTCTGTGAACCCTGCATGTTACATGTATGGATGAGGACATATTCTGTGAACCCTGCATGTTACATGTATATAATGTATGGATGAGGACATATTCTGTGAACCCTGCATGTTACATGTATGGATGAGGACATATTCTGTGAACCCTGCATGTTACATGTATATAATGTATGGATGAGGACATATTCTGTGAACCCTGCATGTTACATGTATATAATGTATGGATGAGGACATATTCTGTGAACCCTGCATGTTACATGTATATAATGTATGGATGAGGACATATTCTGTGAACCCTGCATGTTACATGTATATAATGTATGGATGAGGACATATTCTGTGAACCCTGCATGTTACATGTATATAATGTATGGATGAGGACATATTCTGTGAACCCTGCATGTTACATGTATGGGATGAGGACATATTCTGTGAACCCTGCATGTTACATGTATATAATGTATGGATGAGGACATATTCTGTGAACCCTGCATGTTACATGTATATAATGTATGGATGAGGGCATATTCTGTGAACCCTGCATGTTACATGTATGGATGAGGACATATTCTGTGAACCCTGCATGTTACATGTATATAATGTATGGATGAGGAATGAATATGCTGGATGAAACTGTTATGGGGGAGATGGTAGCAGGGGGTGGTAGTGTGACTGGGGGAGATGGTAACAGAGGGTGGTAGTGTGACTGGGGGAGATGGTAACAGGGGGTGGTAGTGTGACTGGGGGAGATGGTAACAGGGGGTGGTAGTGTGACTGGGGGAGATGGTAACAGGGGATGGTAGTGTGACTGGGGAGATGGTAACAGAGGGTGGTAGTGTGACTGGGGGAGATGGTAACAGGGGGTGGTAGTGTGACTGGGGGAGATGGTAACAGGGGGTGGTAGTGTGACTGGGGGAGATGGTAACAGAGGGTGGTAGTGTGACTGGGGGAGATGGTAACAGAGGGTGGTAGTGTGACTGGGGGAGATGGTAACAGAGGGTGGTAGTGTGACTGGGGAGATGGTAACAGAGGGTGGTAGTGTGACTGGGGGAGATGGTAACAGGGGTGGTAGTGTGACTGGGGGAGATGGTAACAGGGGGTGGTAGTGTGACTGGGGGAGATGGTAACAGGGGGTGGTAGTGTGACTGGGGGAGATGGTAACAGAGGGTGGTAGTGTGACTGGGGGAGATGGTAACAGGGGGTGGTAGTGTGACTGGGGGAGATGGTAACAGGGGTGGTAGTGTGACTGGGGGAGATGGTAACAGGGGTGGTAGTGTGACTGGGGGAGATGGTAACAGGGGGTGGTAGTGTGACTGGGGGAGATGGTAACAGGGGTGGTAGTGTGACTGGGGGAGATGGTAACAGGGGGTGGTAGTGTGACTGGGGGAGATGGTAACAGGGGGTGGTAGTGTGACTGGGGGAGATGGTAACAGGGGTGGTAGTGTGACTGGGGGAGATGGTAACAGGGGGTGGTAGTGTGACTGGGGGAGATGGTAACAGGGGGTGGTAGTGTGACTGGGGGAGATGGTAACAGGGGTGGTAGTGTGACTGGGGGAGATGGTAACAGAGGGTGGTAGTGTGACTGGGGGAGATGGTAACAGAGGGTGGTAGTGTGACTGGGGGAGATGGTAACAGAGGGTGGTAGTGTGACTGGGGGAGATGGTAACAGGGGTGGTAGTGTGACTGGGGGAGATGGTAACAGAGGGTGGTAGTGTGACTGGGGAGATGGTAACAGGGGTGGTAGTGTGACTGGGGGAGATGGTAACAGGGGTGGTAGTGTGACTGGGGGAGATGGTAACAGAGGGTGGTAGTGTGACTGGGGGAGATGGTATGGTAACAGGGGGTGGTAGTGTGACTGGGGGAGATGGTAACAGAGGGTGGTAGTGTGACTGGGGGAGATGGTAACAGGGGTGGTAGTGTGACTGGGGGAGATGGTAACAGAGGGTGGTAGTGTGACTGGGGGAGATGGTAACAGAGGGTGGTAGTGTGACTGGGGGAGATGGTAACAGGGGGTGGTAGTGTGACTGGGGGAGATGGTAACAGAGGGTGGTAGTGTGACTGGGGGAGATGGTAACAGAGGGTGGTAGTGTGACTGGGGGAGATGGTAACAGGGGTGGTAGTGTGACTGGGGGAGATGGTAACAGGGGTGGTAGTGTGACTGGGGGAGATGGTAACAGGGTAACAGGTGGTAGTGTGACTGGGGGAGATGGTAACAGGGGGTGGTAGTGTGACTGGGGGAGATGGTAACAGATGGGTGGTAGTGTGGTACTGGGGGAGATGGTAACAGGGGTGGTAGTAGTGTGACTGGGGGAGATGGTAACAGGGGGTGGTAGTGTGACTGGGGGAGATGGTAACAGAGGGTGGTAGTGTGACTGGGGGAGATGGTAACAGGGGTGGTAGTGTGACTGGGGGAGATGGTAACTGGGGGAGATGGTAACAGGGGTGGTAGTGTGACTGGGGGAGATGGTAACAGGGGTGGTAGTGTGACTGGGGAGATGGTAACAGGGGGTGGTAGTGTGACTGGGGGAGATGGTAACAGGGGGTGGTAGTGTGACTGGGGGAGATGGTAACAGGGGTGGTAGTGTGACTGGGGGAGATGGTAACAGGGGGTGGTAGTGTGACTGGGGAGATGGTAACAGGGGGTGGTAGTGTGACTGGGGGAGATGGTAACAGGGGGTGGTAGTGTGACTGGGGGAGATGGTAACAGGGGGTGGTAGTGTGACTGGGGGAGATGGTAACAGGGGTGGTAGTGTGACTGGGGGAGATGGTAACAGGGGTGGTAGTGTGACTGGGGGAGATGGTAACAGGGGGTGGTAGTGTGACTGGGGGAGATGGTAACAGGGGGTGGTAGTGTGACTGGGGGAGATGGTAACAGGGGGTGGTAGTGTGACTGGGGGAGATGGTAACAGAGGGTGGTAGTGTGACTGGGGGAGATGGTAACAGGGGTGGTAGTGTGACTGGGGGAGATGGTAACAGGGGGTGGTAGTGTGACTGGGGGAGATGGTAACAGAGGGTGGTAGTGTGACTGGGGGAGATGGTAACAGGGGTGGTAGTGTGACTGGGGAGATGGTAACAGAGGGTGGTAGTGTGACTGGGGGAGATGGTAACAGGGGGTGGTAGTGTGACTGGGGGAGATGGTAACAGGGGGTGGTAGTGTGACTGGGGGAGATGGTAACAGGGGTGGTAGTGTGACTGGGGGAGATGGTAACAGGGGTGGTAGTGTGACTGGGGGAGATGGTAACAGGGGGTGGTAGTGTGACTGGGGGAGATGGTAACAGGGGGTGGTAGTGTGACTGGGGAGATGGTAACAGGGGTGGTAGTGTGACTGGGGGAGATGGTAACAGGGGGTGGTAGTGTGACTGGGGGAGATGGTAACAGGGGGTGGTAGTGTGACTGGGGGAGATGGTAACAGGGGGTGGTAGTGTGACTGGGGGAGATGGTAACAGGGGGTGGTAGTGTGACTGGGGGAGATGGTAACAGGGGTGGTAGTGTGACTGGGGAGATGGTAACAGGGGGTGGTAGTGTGACTGGGGGAGATGGTAACAGGGGTGGTAGTGTGACTGGGGGAGATGGTAACAGGGGTGGTAGTGTGACTGGGGGAGATGGTAACAGGGGGTGGTAGTGTGACTGGGGGAGATGGTAACAGGGGGTGGTAGTGTGACTGGGGGAGATGGTAACAGGGGTGGTAGTGTGACTGGGGGTGGTAGTGTGACTGGGGGAGATGGTAACAGGGGTGGTAGTGTGACTGGGGGAGATGGTAACAGGGGGTGGTAGTGTGACTGGGGGAGATGGTAACAGGGGGTGGTAGTGTGACTGGGGGAGATGGTAACAGGGGTGGTAGTGTGACTGGGGGAGATGGTAACAGGGGGTGGTAGTGTGACTGGGGGAGATGGTAGTGTGACTGGGGGAGATGGTAACAGGGGTGGTAGTGTGACTGGGGGAGATGGTAACAGGGGTGGTAGTGTGACTGGGGGAGATGGTAACAGGGGTGGTAGTGTGACTGGGGGAGATGGTAACAGGGGGTGGTAGTGTGACTGGGGTGAGATGGTAACAGGGGTGGTAGTGTGACTGGGGGAGATGGTAACAGGGGGTGGTAGTGTGACTGGGGGAGATGGTAACAGGGGGTGGTAGTGTGACTGGGGAGATGGTAACAGGGGTGGTAGTGTGACTGGGGGAGATGGTAACAGGGGTGGTAGTGTGACTGGGGGAGATGGTAACAGGGGTGGTAGTGTGACTGGGGGAGATGGTAACAGGGGGATGGTAACAGTGTGACTGGGGGAGATGGTAACAGAGGGTGGTAGTGTGACTGGGGGAGATGGTAACAGGGGTGGTAGTGTGACTGGGGGAGATGGTAACAGAGGGTGGTAGTGTGACTGGGGGAGATGGTAACAGGGGGTGGTAGTGTGACTGGGGGAGATGGTAACAGGGGTGGTAGTGTGACTGGGGAGATGGTAACAGGGGTGGTAGTGTGACTGGGGGAGATGGTAACAGGGGGTGGTAGTGTGACTGGGGGAGATGGTAACAGGGGGTGGTAGTGTGACTGGGGGAGATGGTAACAGGGGTGGTAGTGTGACTGGGGGAGATGGTAACAGGGGGTGGTAGTGTGACTGGGGGAGATGGTAACAGGGGGTGGTAGTGTGACTGGGGAGATGGTAACAGGGGTGGTAGTGTGACTGGGGGAGATGGTAACAGGGGGTGGTAGTGTGACTGGGGGAGATGGTAACAGGGGGTGGTAGTGTGACTGGGGGAGATGGTAACAGGGGGTGGTAGTGTGACTGGGGGAGATGGTAACAGAGGGTGGTAGTGTGACTGGGGAGATGGTAACAGAGGGTGGTAGTGTGACTGGGGGAGATGGTAACAGGGGGGTAGTGTGGTGACTGGGGGAGATGGTAACAGAGGGTGGTAGTGTGACTGGGGAGATGGTAACAGGGGTGGTAGTGTGACTGGGGGAGATGGTAACAGGGGTGGTAGTGTGACTGGGGGAGATGGTAACAGGGGTGGTAGTGTGACTGGGGGAGATGGTAACAGGGGTGGTAGTGTGACTGGGGAGATGGTAACAGAGGGTGGTAGTGTGACTGGGGGAGATGGTAACAGGGGGTGGTAGTGTGACTGGGGGAGATGGTAACAGGGGGTGGTAGTGTGACTGGGGGAGATGGTAACAGGGGGTGGTAGTGTGACTGGGGGAGATGGTAACAGGGGTGGTAGTGTGACTGGGGGAGATGGTAACAGGGGGTGGTAGTGTGACTGGGGGAGATGGTAACAGGGGGTGGTAGTGTGACTGGGGGAGATGGTAACAGGGGGTGGTAGTGTGACTGGGGGAGATGGTAACAGGGGGTGGTAGTGTGACTGGGGGAGATGGTAACAGGGGGTGGTAGTGTGACTGGGGGAGATGGTAACAGGGGTGGTAGTGTGACTGGGGGAGATGGTAACAGGGGTGGTAGTGTGACTGGGGGAGATGGTAACAGGGGGTGGTAGTGTGACTGGGGGAGATGGTAACAGGGGTGGTAGTGTGACTGGGGGAGATGGTAACAGGGGTGGTAGTGTGACTGGGGGAGATGGTAACAGGGGGTGGTAGTGTGACTGGGGGAGATGGTAACAGGGGTGGTAGTGTGACTGGGGGAGATGGTAACAGGGGTGGTGGTGGGGGAGATGGTAACAGAGGGTGGTAGACTGGGGGAGATGGTAACAGGGGTGGTAGTGTGACTGGGGGAGATGGTAACAGGGGGTGGTAGTGTGACTGGGGGAGATGGTAACAGAGGGTGGTAGTGTGACTGGGGGAGATGGTAACAGGGGTGGTAGTGTGACTGGGGGAGATGGTAACAGGGGTGGTAGTGTGACTGGGGGAGATGGTAACAGAGTGACTGGGGGAGATGGTAACAGGGGTGGTAGTGTGACTGGGGGAGATGGTAACAGGGGGTGGTAGTGTGACTGGGGGAGATGGTAACAGGGGGTGGTAGTGTGACTGGGGGAGATGGTAACAGGGGTGGTAGTGTGACTGGGGAGATGGTAACAGGGGGTGGTAGTGTGACTGGGGGAGATGGTAACAGGGGGTGGTAGTGTGACTGGGGGAGATGGTAACAGGGGTGGTAGTGTGACTGGGGGAGATGGTAACAGGGGGTGGTAGTGTGACTGGGGGAGATGGTAACAGGGGTGGTAGTGTGACTGGGGGAGATGATGGTGGTAACAGGGGATGGTAGTGTGACTGGGGGAGATGGTAACAGGGGGTGGTAGTGTGACTGGGGGGAGATGGTAACAGGGGGTGGTAGTGTGACTGGGGGAGATGGTAACAGAGGGGTGGTAGTGTGACTGGGGGAGATGGTAACAGGGGTGGTAGTGTGACTGGGGGAGATGGTAACAGGGGGTGGTAGTGTGACTGGGGGAGATGGTAACAGGGGGTGGTAGTGTGACTGGGGGAGATGGTAACAGGGGGGGTGGTAGTGTGACTGGGGAGATGGTAACAGGGGGTGGTAGTGTGACTGGGGGAGATGGTAACAGGGGGTGGTAGTGTGACTGGGGAGATGGTAACAGGGGGTGGTAGTGTGACTGGGGGAGATGGTAACAGGGGTGGTAGTGTGACTGGGGGAGATGGTAACAGGGGGGTGGTGTGACTGGGGGAGATGATGGTAACAGGGGTAACAGGGGATGGTAGTGTGACTGGGGGAGATGGTAACAGGGGGTGGTAGTGTGACTGGGGGAGATGGTAACAGGGGTGGTAGTGTGACTGGGGGAGATGGTAACAGGGGGGGAGATGGTAGTGTGACTGGGGGAGATGGTAACAGGGGTGGTAGTGTGACTGGGGGAGATGGTAACAGAGGGTGGTAGTGTGACTGGGGGAGATGGTAACAGGGGTGGTAGTGTGACTGGGGGAGATGGTAACAGGGGGTGGTAGTGTGACTGGGGGAGATGGTAACAGGGGGTGGTAGTGTGACTGGGGGAGATGGTAACAGGGGGTGGTAGTGTGACTGGGGGAGATGGTAACAGGGGGTGGTAGTGTGACTGGGGGAGATGGTAACAGGGGGTGGTAGTGTGACTGGGGAGATGGTAACAGGGGGTGGTAGTGTGACTGGGGGAGATGGTAACAGAGTGACTGGGGGAGATGGTAACAGGGGGTGGTAGTGTGACTGGGGAGATGGTAACAGGGGTGGTAGTGTGACTGGGGGAGATGGTAACAGGGGTGGTAGTGTGACTGGGGGTAGATGGTACTGGGGAGATGGTAACAGGGTGTGGTGTGGACTGGGGAGATGGTAACAGGGGGTGGTAGTGTGACTGGGGGAGATGGTAACAGAGGGTGGTAGTGTGACTGGGGGAGATGGTAACAGGGGTGGTAGTGTGACTGGGGGAGATGGTAACAGGGGTGGTAGTGTGACTGGGGGAGATGGTAACAGGGGGTGGTAGTGTGACTGGGGGAGATGGTAACAGGGGTGTGTGACTGGGGAGATGGTACTGGGGGGAGATGGTAACAGGGGTGGTAGTGTGACTGGGGGAGATGGTAACAGGGGGTGGTAGTGTGACTGGGGGAGATGGTAACAGGGGGTGGTAGTGTGACTGGGGGAGATGGTAACAGGGGGTGGTAGTGTGACTGGGGGAGATGGTAACAGGGGTGGTAGTGTGACTGGGGGAGATGGTGACTGGGGGAGATGGTGGTAGTGTGACTGGGGGAGATGGTAACAGGGGGTGGTAGTGTGACTGGGGGAGATGGTAACAGGGGGTGGTAGTGTGACTGGGGGAGATGGTAACAGGGGGTGGTAGTGTGACTGGGGGAGATGGTAACAGAGGGGTGGTAGTGTGACTGGGGGAGATGGTAACAGGGGGTGGTAGTGTGACTGGGGGAGATGTGACTGGGGGAGATGGTAACAGGGGGTGGTAGTGTGACTGGGGGAGATGGTAACAGGGGTGGTAGTGTGACTGGGGGAGATGGTAACAGGGGTGGTAGTGTGACTGGGGGAGATGGTAACAGGGGGTGGTAGTGTGACTGGGGGCGATGGTAACAGGTGGTAGTGTGACTGGGGGAGATGGTAACAGGGGGTGGTAGTGTGACTGGGGGAGATGGTAACAGGGGGTGGTAGTGTGACTGGGGGAGATGGTAACAGGGGTGGTAGTGTGACTGGGGAGATGGTAACAGGGGGTGGTAGTGTGACTGGGGGAGATGGTAACAGGGGGTGGTAGTGTGACTGGGGGAGATGGTAACAGGGGGTGGTAGTGTGACTGGGGGAGATGGTAACAGGGGGTGGTAGTGTGACTGGGGGAGATGGTAACAGGGGTGGTAGTGTGACTGGGGGAGATGGTAACAGGGGGTGGTAGTGTGACTGGGGGAGATGGTAACAGGGGGTGGTAGTGTGACTGGGGGAGATGGTAACAGGGGGTGGTAGTGTGACTGGGGGAGATGGTAACAGGGGGTGGTAGTGTGACTGGGGGAGATGGTAACAGGGGGTGGTAGTGTGACTGGGGGAGATGGTAACAGGGGGTGGTAGTGTGACTGGGGGAGATGGTAACAACAGGGGTGGTAGTGTGACTGGGGAGATGGTAACAGGGGGTGGTAGTGGACTGGGGGAGATGGTAACAGGGGGTGGTAGTGTGACTGGGGAGATGGTAACAGGGGTGGTAGTGTGACTGGGGGAGATGGTAACAGGGGTGGTAGTGTGACTGGGGGAGATGGTAACAGGGGGTGGTAGTGTGACTGGGGGAGATGGTAACAGGGGGTGGTAGTGTGACTGGGGGAGATGGTAACAGAGGGTGGTAGTGTGACTGGGGGAGATGGTAACAGATGGTAGTGTGACTGGGGGAGATGGTAACAGGGGGTGGTAGTGTGACTGGGGGAGATGGTAACAGGGGTGGTAGTGTGACTGGGGGAGATGGTAACAGGGGGTGGTAGTGTGACTGGGGGGTAGATGGTAACAGGGGTGGTAGTGTGACTGGGGAGATGGTAACAGGGGTGGTAGTGTGACTGGGGGAGATGGTAACAGAGGGTGGTAGTGTGACTGGGGGAGATGGTAACAGGGGGTGGTAGTGTGACTGGGGGAGATGGTAACAGGGGGTGGTAGTGTGACTGGGGGAGATGGTAACAGAGGGTGGTAGTGTGACTGGGGAGATGGTAACAGAGGGTGGTAGTGTGACTGGGGAGATGGTAACAGAGGGTGGTAGTGTGACTGGGGAGATGGTAACAGGGGTGACTGACTGGGGGAGATGGTAACAGGGGTGGTAGTGTGACTGGGGGAGATGGTAACAGGGGTGGTAGTGTGACTGGGGGAGATGGTAACAGAGGGTGGTAGTGTGACTGGGGGAGATGGTAACAGGGGTGGTAGTGTGACTGGGGGAGATGGTAACAGGGGGTGGTAGTGTGACTGGGGGAGATGGTAACAGAGGGTGGTAGTGTGACTGGGGAGATGGTAACAGGGGGTGGTAGTGTGACTGGGGGAGATGGTAACAGGGGTGGTAGTGTGACTGGGGAGATGGTAACAGGGGTGGTAGTGTGACTGGGGGAGATGGTAACAGAGGGTGGTAGTGTGACTGGGGGAGATGGTAACAGGGGTGGTAGTGTGACTGGGGGAGATGGTAACAGGGGTGGTAGTGTGACTGGGGGAGATGGTAACAGAGGGGTGGTAGTGTGACTGGGGGAGATGGTAACAGGGGGTGGTAGTGTGACTGGGGGAGATGGTAACAGTGTGACTGGGTGGTAGTAACAGTGACTGGGGGAGATGGTAACAGGGGGTGGTAGTGTGACTGGGGAGATGGTAACAGAGGGTGGTAGTGTGACTGGGGGAGATGGTAACAGGGGTGGTAGTGTGACTGGGGGAGATGGTAACAGAGGGTGGTAGTGTGACTGGGGAGATGGTAACAGGGGGTGGTAGTGTGACTGGGGGAGATGGTAACAGAGGGTGTGACTGTGGTAACAGAGTGACTGGGGAGATGGTAACAGAGGGTGGTAGTGTGACTGGGGGAGATGGTAACAGGGGTGGTAGTGTGACTGGGGGAGATGGTAACAGGGGGTGGTAGTGTGACTGGGGGTGGTAGATGGACTAACAGGGGGTGGTAGTGTGACTGGGGGAGATGGTAACAGGGGTGGTAGTGTGACTGGGGGAGATGGTAACAGAGGGTGGTAGTGTGACTGGGGGAGATGGTAACAGGGGTGGTAGTGTGACTGGGGAGATGGTAACAGAGGGTGGTAGTGTGACTGGGGGAGATGGTAACAGAGGGTGGTAGTGTGACTGGGGGGAGATGGTAACAGAGGGTGGTAGTGTGACTGGGGGAGATGGTAACAGGGGGTGGTAGTGTGACTGGGGGAGATGGTAACAGAGGGTGGTAGTGTGACTGGGGAGATGGTAACAGGGGGGTGTGACTGGGGGAGATGGTAACAGGGGTGGTAGTGTGACTGGGGGAGATGGTAACAGGGGTGGTAGTGTGACTGGGGGAGATGGTAACAGGGGTGGTAGTGTGACTGGGGTAACAGATGGTAACAGAGGGATGGTAACAGGGGGTGGTAGTGTGACTGGGGGTAGATGGTAACAGGGGTGGTAGTGTGACTGGGGGAGATGGTAACAGAGGGTGGTAGTGTGACTGGGGGAGATGGTAACAGAGGGTGGTAGTGTGACTGGGGGAGATGGTAACAGGGGTGGTAGTGTGACTGGGGGAGATGGTAACAGAGGGTGGTAGTGTGACTGGGGGAGATGGTAACAGAGGGTGGTAGTGTGACTGGGGGAGATGGTAACAGGGGGTGGTAGTGTGACTGGGGGATGGTAACAGAGGGGTGGTAGTGTGACTGGGGGAGATGGTAACAGAGTGACTGGGGGAGATGGTAACAGGGGGTGGTAGTGTGACTGGGGGAGATGGTAACAGAGGGTGGTAGTGTGACTGGGGGAGATGGTAACAGGGGTGGTAGTGTGACTGGGGGAGATGGTAACAGAGGGTGGTAGTGTGACTGGGGGAGATGGTAACAGGGGGTGGTAGTGTGACTGGGGGAGATGGTAACAGGGGTGGTAGTGTGACTGGGGAGATGGTAACAGGGGGTGGTAGTGTGACTGGGGGAGATGGTAACAGGGGGTGGTAGTGTGACTGGGGAGATGGTAACAGGGGGTGGTAGTGTGACTGGGGGAGATGGTAACAGGGGTGGTAGTGTGACTGGGGAGATGGTAACAGAGGGTGGTAGTGTGACTGGGGAGATGGTAACAGGGGTGGTAGTGTGACTGGGGGAGATGGTAACAGAGGGTGGTAGTGTGACTGGGGAGATGGTAACAGAGGGGTGGTAGTGTGACTGGGGGAGATGGTAACAGAGGGTGGTAGTGTGACTGGGGAGATGGTAACAGAGGGTGGTAGTGTGACTGGGGGATGGTAGTGTGACTGGGGAGATGGTAACAGAGGGTGTAGTGTGACTGGGGGAGATGGTAACAGGGGTGGTAGTGTGACTGGGGGAGATGGTAACAGGGGTGGTAGTGTGACTGGGGGAGATGGTAACAGAGGGTGGTAGTGTGACTGGGGGAGATGGTAACAGGGGTGGTAGTGTGACTGGGGGAGATGGTAACAGGGGGTGGTAGTGTGACTGGGGGAGATGGTAACAGGGGTGGTAGTGTGACTGGGGGAGATGGTAACAGGGGGTGGTAGTGTGACTGGGGGAGATGGTAACAGGGGTGGTAGTGTGACTGGGGGAGATGGTAACAGGGGTGGTAGTGTGACTGGGGGAGATGGTAACAGGGGTGGTAGTGTGACTGGGGGAGATGGTAACAGGGGGTGGTAGTGTGACTGGGGGAGATGGTAACAGGGGTGGTAGTGTGACTGGGGGAGATGGTAACAGGGGTGGTAGTGTGACTGGGGGAGATGGTAACAGGGGGTGGTAGTGTGACTGGGGGAGATGGTAACAGGGGGTGGTAGTGTGACTGGGGGAGATGGTAACAGAGGGTGGTAGTGTGACTGGGGGAGATGGTAACAGGGGGTGGTAGTGTGACTGGGGGAGATGGTAACAGGGGGTGGTAGTGTGACTGGGGGAGATGGTAACAGGGGTGGTAGTGTGACTGGGGGAGATGGTAACAGGGGGGTGTGTACTGGGGAGATGACTGGGGTGACTGGGAGATGGTAACAGGGGGTGGTAGTGTGACTGGGGGAGATGGTAACAGGGGGGGAGATGGTAGTGTGACTGGGGGAGATGGTAACAGGGGGTGGTAGTGTGACTGGGGGAGATGGTAACAGGGGTGGTAGTGTGACTGGGGGAGATGGTAACAGGGGGTGGTAGTGTGACTGGGGGAGATGGTAACAGGGGGTGGTAGTGTGACTGGGGGAGATGGTAACAGGGTAACAGGGGGTGGTAGTGTGACTGGGGGAGATGGTAACAGGGGTGGTAGTGTGACTGGGGGAGATGGTAACAGGGGTGGTAGTGTGACTGGGGGAGATGGTAACAGGGTGTGGTGGTAGTGTGACTGGGGGAGATGGTAACAGGGGGTGGTAGTGTGACTGGGGAGATGGTAACAGGGGGTGGTAGTGTGACTGGGGAGATGGTAACAGGGGTGGTAGTGTGACTGGGGGAGATGGTAACAGGGGGTGGTAGTGTGACTGGGGGAGATGGTAACAGGGGGTGGTAGTGTGACTGGGGGAGATGGTAACAGGGGTGGTAGTGTGACTGGGGGAGATGGTAACAGGGGGTGGTAGTGTGACTGGGGGAGATGGTAACAGGGGTGGTAGTGTGACTGGGGGAGATGGTAACAGGGGGTGGTAGTGTGACTGGGGGAGATGGTAACAGGGGGGTGGTAGTGTGACTGGGGAGATGGTAACAGGGGTGGTAGTGTGACTGGGGAGATGGTAACAGGGGTGGTAGTGTGACTGGGGGAGATGGTAACAGAGGGTGGTAGTGTTAATACTGCAGCCTCAGTCAGGTTCATACGGTTGTACACCAGGTGTTCAAACAACAGAGTATTGAAATCCCCTCCTCATTTCCTCCTGGTCTCTCCTCTCTTACTGCTCTGCAATCCTCTCAATTCCATTTCAGGGCTTTATTGTCATGGGAAACATATGTTTACATCGCTGAAGTAGATAAACTAAAGTGAAATAAACAATAAAAATGAACAGTAAACGTTCCACTCCCTCCTCTCGTTCTGCAATCCCCTCTCCCTCAGTCTTTAACCAAACAAACACAACTGGATAGACCAGTAGGGTTGGTCTAGCATCGGCAGCACGATCACTATTTGCATCGTAACCAACAGGGAAGACTAGACGGATATTTGCATGTTGTGAAGAAAGTCGTGTCCTAAATGCCACCCAATTCTTTACATAGCGAACAACTTCTGAGCAGGGCTCCTTAGATTACAGAGATTCCTCACAAAACTCAGACAAAAATGTAATATAAATGTAATACAAATGTAATTTAAATGTAATTTAAATGTAATTTAAATGTAATATAAATTCATAGAAATGGTCCTTTAAGAGGAAAGATTGTTGAAATCTTTTTGTATTGAATCGTATTGAAAGGAAAAGATCCCTAATGTTTATTTGTCAATATTCATACATGTAAATAAAAGTCACTGAAATTAAAATACTACTCATAGATAAAGAGGTAAAAAGCTTTTCCTTACAACATTTGTAGCACCCTGCTGCATCCTGATTGTGTGGTAAGGGGTTAGGGGTTAGGGTTTAGGGGGTAAGGATTTAGGGGTTAGGGGTAAGGGGTTAGGGGTAAGGGTTTAGGGGTTACGGTTTAGGGGGTAAGGGTTTAGGGGTTAGGGTAAGGGTTTAGGGGTAAGGGTTTATGGGTTAGGGTTTAGGGGGTAAGGGTTTAGGGGTAAGGGGTTAGGGGTAAGGGGTAAGGGGTTAGGGGTTAGGGGTAAGGGGTAAGGGTTTAGGGGTAGGGTTTAGGGGTGAGGGGTTAGGGGTTAGGGGTTAGGGGTAAGGGGTTAGGGTTTAGGGGTTAGGGGTAAGGGTTAGGGGCAATATTCTACAATCAGCTTATAAGCTGGGTGGTTCCAGAGCTGAATGCTGATTGGCTGACAGTCGTGGTATATCAGACAAGATACCACGGGTATGACAAAACATTTTTACTGTTCTACTTACGTTGGTAACCAGTTTATAACAGCAATAAGGCACCTCAGAGGGTTGTGATATATGGCCAATATACCACGGCTAAGGGCTGTATACTCTGCGATACGTCGTGCCTAAGAACAGCCCTGAGCCGTGGTATATTGGTCATATACCACCCCCCCCCTCAGGCCTTAATGCTTATTTAAATATTATGGACTCTTAAAGGAGACCTGGGTGAGGCCAAAATGTCAGAAATATGCCAACTTTAAATCTATTATTTCTCAATTATGCTTTGATACAAATGTCAAATATACTGTATGGCAACAATCCTTCCTTCAAAGGCCCATTCTACGGGGCTACACTGTGTTCTACGGGCTACACTGTGTTCTACGGGCTACACTGTGTTCTACGGGCGACACTGTGTTCCACGGGCGACACTGTGTTCTACGGGCGACACTGTGTTCTACACTGTGTTCTACGGGCTTACACTGTGTTCTACTGGCTACACTGTGTTCCACGGGCTACACTGTGTTCCACCGGCTACAATGTGTTCCACGGGCTACACTGTGTTCCACGGGCTACATTGTGTTCCACCGGCTACATTGTGTTCCACCGGCTACATTGTGTTCCACAGCTACATTGTGTTCCACCGACTACATTGTGTTCTACGGGCTACATTGCGTTCCACCGACTACATTGTGTTCCACGACTACATTGTGTTCCAACGACTACATTGTGTTCCAACGACTACGGGTTCTACATTGCGTTCCACCGACTACATTGTGTTCCAACGACTACATTGTGTTCCAACGACTACATTGTGTTCTACGGGCTACATTGCGTTCCACCGACTACATTGTGTTCCACCGGCTACATTGTGTTCCAACGACTACATTGTGTTCTACGGGCTACATTGTGTTCCAACGACTACATTGTGTTCCAACGACTACATTGTGTTCCACCGACTACATTGTGTTCCACCGGCTACATTGTGTTCCAACGACTACATTGTGTTCTACGGGCTACATTGTGTTCCACCGACTACATTGTGTTCCACGGCTAATCCCCACAATCATTCCAACGTTATTGTGTTCTCTGTCTGGGTTTGTTCCACCGAATACATTGTGTTCCAACTACTACAGGTTGTCCATGATGTTATGAGGTCTATTAATGCTATGAATTATGGTGCAAATATTGCATAATCTACAACATAAGGACATTAAAACTGAACCGGTCATTGTGTTCCAACGGTGTTGTGTTCGTGCTACTTGTTCCACACAGACACAATCCCTGCCTAATCCAGATGGTGTGATAAGGGTTTAGGGTTTAGGGTTTAGGGTGTTAGAGGAGAGACAGTGTCAATATTCAAAAAAATCAGCCCCCCCCCAAAAAAAAAATCTGAACATGAGAATAATTTAGATGAAATTCAAACTGATAAGAGGCTCCATGATATGTAATCTATTATGCATATCAGTGGTTCAATCCCCTCTAACTGGAGACTAAAACTAACCGGTCACATTTACATTTAAGTCATTTAGCAGACACAGACACAATCCCTGAGCCAGATGGTGTGATAAGGGTTTAGGGCATTTACCTTTTAGGGTGTTAGAGGAGACAGTGTCAATATTCAAAAAAATCAGCCCCCAAAAAAAATCTGAACATGACTTTTAGGGGGTTCAAACTGATAGGGATCATATTAACCATATCAGTGGTTCTTATCCCCTCTAACTGGAGACTAATTTAGACCTGGGACACCAAGTAGGTGCAATTCATTATCAGAGAGATGTGGAGAAACAGCAGGCTCCGAACCTCGAAGGGTCACAGTTGAACACCCCCCTGCACTATTCCACCGTACCAAGCAAAAAAAGGAACTGCTCATTTGGTTAAAAACAAAGTCAATTTTTGCTACATTAAATACATGCTTAACTCATGTGGACATTATTATTATTATACATTATACATTATTATTATATATTATATGTGGACAAATATCCTGCCTCTATTGTACTGTGTTTTGGAGAGAATAGGGGACATGTTAGCAGTTACTGTATAAAGTCACTGTGAAACAAAGGTAAATAAAAGTCATTTTTCTCAGATCCACGCTATGAGCAGTTACTGTATGTTTTGGCTTGCTGGGGCAGAATCACCCTGTACAGGCTAGAGGCTTGCGCATGTTAACTACTACGAGCCGATCAATTCTCAAGCAACAACGTACTCGAAACCTCAAACCTCTGTTGTCATACTGCAGTTGATGCAACCTTTCAACCAGCCCACATCGCCAACCTTTCCCAGAAAACCTTCTCCTTTCAACCAGCCCACATCGCCAACCTTTCCCAGAAAACCTTCTCCTTTCAACCAGCCCACGTCGCCAACCTTTCCCAGAAAACCTTCTCCTTTCAACCAGCCACATCGCCAACCTTTCCCAGAAAACCTTCTCCTTTCAACCAGCCCACGTCGCCAACCTTTCCCAGAAAACCTTCTCCTTTCAACCAGCCCACGTCGCCAACCTTTCCCAGAAAACAACTTCTCCTTTCAACCTAGTGTCCAGTAGTACCATATCAACACTATACCACCCATTGTTTTTGTGTCCAGTAGAAAACCTCCCTTTCAACCAGCGCACATATCAACCTAACCTTTCCCAGAAAACCTTCTCCTTTCAACCAGCCCACATCACCATTGTGTCCAGTAGTACCATATCAACACTATACCACCCATTGTGTCCAGTAGTACCATATCAACACTATACCACCCATTGTGTCCAGTAGTACCATATCAACACTATACCACCCATTGTGTCCAGTAGTACCATATCAACACTATACCACCCATTGTGTCCAGTAGTACCATATCAACACTATACCACCCATTGTGTCCAGTAGTACCATATCAACACTATACCACCCATTGTGTCCAGTAGTACCATATCAACACTATACCACCCATTGTGTCCAGTAGTACCATATCAACACTATACCACCCATTGTGTCCAGTAGTACCATATCAACACTATACCACCCATTGTGTCCAGTAGTACCATATCAACACTATACCACCCATTGTGTCCAGTAGTACCATATCAACACTATACCACCCATTGTGTCCAGTAGTACCATATCAACACTATACCACCCATTGTGTCCAGTAGTACCATATCACCACTATACCACCCATTGTGTCCAGTAGTACCATATCAACACTATACCACCCATTGTGTCCAGTAGTACCATATCAACACTATACCACCCATTGTGTCCAGTAGTACCATATCAACACTATACCACCCATTGTGTCCAGTAGTACCATATCAACACTATACCACCCATTGTGTCCAGTAGTACCATATCAACACTATACCACCCATTGTGTCCAGTAGTACCATATCAACACTATACCACCCATTGTGTCCAGTAGTACCATATCAACACTATACCACCCATTGTGTCCAGTAGTACCATATCAACACTATACCACCCATTGTGTCCAGTAGTACCATATACCTCGGTATGGTACAGAAACGGTATGAAAACCTGGATACTGCCCCAACACGACTGAGTGAGTGAGTGTGTTAGAGAGTGGTGGGTTAGGGGCTGTTAGGAAGTAGGCTGGATTAGAGATTAAGAACCCGTCATCAGGAAGGCAGGCAGGGGGAAATCCCCTAATCCAGGAGCAGGGGGAGAGGCAGAGATTATGAAGGGGAAGGGGGATATAGGGAAGATGTTAGGTTGACATGTTATACCCCTGGCCAAAGAAACGCCAGGAGAAAAAGCCAGGGACACACTATGGTAATGTCAAATGAAATGGCACAACCCCCATCCTAAACCAGGATGAACAGGGGGCCAATGTCAAACCCCTCATCTCTCTTCCACGTGTCAAACCCCTCATCTCTCTTCCACCTGTCAAACCCCTCATCTCTCTTCCACGTGTCAAACCCCTCATCTCTCTTCCACGTGTCAAACCCCTCATCTCTCTTCCACGTGTCAAACCCCTCATCTCTCTTCCACGTGTCAAACCCTCATCTCTCTTCCACGTGTCAAACCCCTCATCTCTCTTCCACGTGTCAAACCCTCATCTCTCTTCCACGTGTCAAACCCCTCATCTCTCTTCCACGTGTCAAACCCCTCATCTCTCTTCCACGTGTCAAACCCTCATCTCTCTTCCACATGTCAAACCCCTCATCTCTCTTCCACGTGTCAAACCCCTCATACAGTTGAAGTTTACATAGCCAAATACATTTAAACTCAATTTCACAAATATTGACACTTAATCCAAGTAAAAATTCCCCGTTTTAGGATCACCACTTTAAGAATGTGAAATGTCAGAATAATAGTAGAGAGAATAATATATTTCAGCTTTTATTTCTTCCATCACATTCCCAGTGGGTCAAAAGTTTAATTACAGTCAATTAGTATTTGGTAGCATTGCCTTTAAATTGTTGCACTTGCTCACACTCTTTTCAGTTCTGCCCACACATTTTCTACAGGATTGAGGTCAGGGCTTTGTGATGGCCACCTTTGCAACCAAGCTTTAACTTCCTGACTGAGGTCTTGAGATGTTGCTTCAATATATCCACAATTGTCTTTCCTCGTGATGCCATCTATTTTGTGAAGTGCACCAGTCCCTCCTGCAGCAAAGCACCCCCACAACATGATGCTGCCACCCCTGTGCTTCACGGTTGGGATGGTGTTCTTTGGCTTGCAAGCCTCCCCCTCCAAACATAACGATGGTCATTATGGCCAAACAGTTCTATTTTTGTTTTATCAGACCAGAGGACATTTCTCAAAAAGTACAATCTTTGTCCCCGTGTGCAGTTGCAAACCGTAGTTTGGCTTTTTAATGGCGGGTTTGGAGCAGTGGCTTCCTCCTTGCTGAGCGGCCTTTCAGGTTATGTCGATATAGGACTTGTTTTACTGTGGATATAGAAAATGTTGTACCTGGTTCCTCCAGCATCTTCACAAGGTCCTTTGCTGCTGCTGTTCTGGGATTTATTTTCACGAAAGTACGTTCATCTCTAGGAGACAGAACGTGTCTCCTTCCTGAGGCGGTATGACGGCTGCGTGGTCCCATAGTGTTTATACTTGCGTACTATTGTTTGAACAGATGAACGTGGTACCTTCAGGCGTTTGGAAATTGCTCCCAAGCATGAACCAGACATGTGGAGGTCTACAATTGTTTTTCTGAGGTCTTGTCTGATATCTTTTGATTTCCTCATGATGTCAAGCAAAGAGGCACTGAGTTTGAAGGTAGGCCTTGAAATACAGCCACAGGTACACCTCCAATTGACTCAAATTAGGTCAATTATCCTATCAGAAGCTTCTAAAGCCATGACATATTTTTGGTAATTTTCCAAGCTGTTTAAAGGCACAGTCAACTTAGTGTATGTAAACATCTGACCCACTGGAATTGTGATACAGTGAATTATGTGAAATAATCCATCTGAACAATTGTTGGAAAAGTGACTTGTGTCATGCACAAAGTAGATATACTAACTGACTTGCCAAAACTATAGTTTGTTCACAAGACATTTGTGGAGTGGCTGAAAAACGAGTTTTAATGACTCCAACCTAAGTGTATGTAAACTTCTGATTTCCAACTGTTAATCTTCCACATCTACATCTGTTGACAATGATGACACCAGAAAAAAATAGAAAATCACACCAAGTAATGTGTGAGTTGGAGGCAGTGGTACAACAGATTGGTTGCTGTGTATCCAAACAAGGCTCAATGAATGCGGTCAATTTCATGTACAGCAGCTCTCTTTTAGTTGGCGCATTCTTAGCTGTAAATATATATATATAACTTAGATACAAACGTTTAAATTTAAAAAGTTATGCTCTCAACAACTGAAATGTATTTTGGCTTGTCCCTCTTTGCACCAGGCATAGCTGTAACTCTAGCTCTACTACAAATGGACAGGTGTTTAAAATAAAACACGGATGACATTCTCAAAAAGTTGCCTTTGAACCAGACGGACACTTTATAAATAGCTGTTGCGTGTACTACAGATCTCTGGCTTAAACACAGCAGGACTGCTGGTCTTTGATGCTAGTTATGTTATTTCAGTTGTAAAAAATGCAGCTTGACGTACATGGGGCGTGAGTAGCGTCTGCCTCGGAAAACACCTCGTCCGACCGACGGTCCGTCCGTCCGTCGGTCGGTAGAAGAATGCGTAGAGCGGGATAGTAGCAAGTGCCGACATAAGATTTTAAACTCCACTAAATATCTAGTTACCTTCAAACAAACACATTCATACGACGGCAACACGCTTTACTTACAATAGTTTTAGCAATTTAAATTCGTTTTGACATCAGCGGCCACGCTACAGTTAGCAATTTAGTTTGCCAACGCACTCACAAGTTCAGAAAAGTCAACTTACCTTGTCGTAGATTGACGGTGCGGTCCTGGTTTATCCAAAGTTTTCAGAGATAAAAACGCACTGACCGACTGTCCGTCGACCCCGCCCCCCCCAGAAACAGGGTCGCTTGGTGCGACGGATGCGGCGCGGTTCTCTGCCGGAGAGGAGCGTCTGTCGCCGGTATGAAAAGGGAACTCCGGGTGAGTTGCGGTCGGGTTGGAAATGGAACACGTCGTAGAGGACAGGACGTAAAAAAGGAGCGTCGCTTCTCCAAAGGGGAGTGAGTGGTGTCTCAAATAAGGGAAGTTATGAATTCTAGTAAGGCTTTTATCGGGTTTGTAAACTAAATATTGAACACCAATTTAAAATGTTACTACTCTGTCTGGGATACAGGCAAACTGTCAAAATCGGATATTTCTTGAATAGACAAGACACTGAGAAACTATAGACATGCATGATTCAAAATTGGTCAGACAAACCAGGCATGGTTTGTAGGCAAAATAAGACAAAAGTGAATCATCTTTCTAGAAGCGGAATAACTTGATTAATCCAGGTTTGATTGTCTATCATTAGAAATGGACAGAAAAAAAATATTACATTTTTAAAAAAGGACCAACATGAGTTCAGTTCATTTGATCTTTTTACATTGACCCATCTATATATAAAATGCATAATGGAAAATTACAGCTGAGCTGATTAAAAACAAACTATTAACGAGACAATGTTGCAATGTATGTGTTGTTTCAGTGGCGAAGCATGAATATAGGACCTTGAATATAGGCCTTGAGGGACCAAAAATATTAAAATGTATCAAACTCAATTACCTAGAAAATAACAGAAAACACAGCGTCACTTAATGTGCCAACATTTTATTTTCTGTTGTCGGACCGTTCAGGTTCTAGTGGAGGAGCAATACTTTTTGACGACATTATGAAAGGATCAAAAACAGTCCTGGCTGTGCTTCAGGCTGCCGCACGTGGAAACAGAACAGTCATGGACACGTGACACACAGCATAACATGGTAGCCGTAAAAACACCTCTATATCACCAATAGCGACAACAGTAGTGTCACAAAGGTGACAGGCTCGTGTTGCTGAAAGGACAGCGGCCGTAATACCTGTGCAACTCCAATGGTCGATGAGGAAGAGCCAGATTTGGTCAAAACACACAGAGACAACGCTGATAGACAGGAGACAGCAGTCACAAACAGCATCAGATAATGTTACAGATTAAGCATCCCATTCACTCCAGTAGCCCACGTGAAATCATAACTATACAAAAGCACAACCATTTAATTTCCAAATGATATGAACAAATCAGCTACTACTTCTCATTAAAAATATACTGCATTTGATCTAGGGTTTAAATGCAATAATCTGTTTCAAAAGAACCCGGAGCGAGTTTTTAAAAAAATGCCCTTATTCTCTTTTTAAAATGTTTTCTTTTAAAATGGTCCTACCCACGCATGTCAAAAAGTGATTTGTTTCATTTGTCGGTCAAAATTCTGCTCTATTAGACACTTTTCCAGTACACAACACACACGTCATATATTATTTTAAGTTGTCAAAACTAAATATATTTTGGGGGTTTCGCATACACTTACAATGATGTTTTGAGTCTTGCTTGGACAGTCGCTAGTGTGAAATGTACTCATAATGATGTTTTGAGTCTTGCTTGGACAGTCGCTAGTGTGAAATGTACTCATAATGATGTTTTGAGTCTTGCTTGGACAGTCGCTAGTGTGAAATGTACTCATAAGCAACATGTAAATCACGGCTTTATTTACTGCTGTTCTATGAGAACTCCCCCTTGTCCTGACACGGGGTCTACTGGGTTAAATGGCAGGGGCCTTACTGTCCAGCTTCTGATTGGCTTAGCCAATGGTTGATTGTGCTAGCTAGATTTTACTACCCAGAGACTACCATAGAATATCCTGATTAGATATTTTTTTTCGCTCTTCGGTATTAACCCTTCTCTTGCAAACAAATTGGAGAGATGAAATCAGAAGACCACACAATTATTATACAGATGAAATGGAAATTAAAACGAAATTTCATTTAAAAAAAAATACACCTTTTTATAAATCCTAGGGCCTTCTCTGAAAGCGCGCCCCCACCACGCCACAGAAATGTTGTAAACCAGAATCATTTAGGTTAAGGGCACTTAAGGCACAGATGTGACAGGCTACAATCTTTAGGTTACATTACTTCAGATAAATTGACTAATAATCTCAATTCAATATAATTTTACAACAAATGTACAAGTCACTAAATAATTGGAAGAGAGGTGTGTAGGCAACCCTGTTCCTGGAGGATTTTGTTCCAACTAGGCACCTCATCAGACCAACTGAGCGAATGGACCAGTTCAATGATACACCTAAATTCAACACACCTGGTCTTACAGGCCGGTTAAATAAGGGCCTTTGGCCCTCCAGGAACAAGGCTGGCCTTGGGGTGTATTCATGCCGTCGATTCTGTTGCACAACAGAACGTTTTGCAACTGTTTGGAATTCATTGGAAACATTCAGGTAAGTCCTCCCTCTCTTTTCATTCCTTTAAAAAAAAAAAAAAAAAAACATTTTGCAACATAATTGGCAGAATGAAAACACCTGGGTTAAGCTATATTACAGCTTCAAAGGTTAACGTCTATAATCTACAAAAAAATATTTGAATAAATCAATCCATATTAAAATAAAGTTAAAGGTTACCACCTTTGTATCAATTGTCTACATACAGCACAGACTGTAATAAAATATAGATTGCTACATTCATCATAAGAAATAGTATCTTTCCGCTATTCAGAAATATATTGTCTCAAACTCTATAAAAAAACTAAATATGTAATTTGTTGAAATTGTAATTCAGTAGAGCAGATGGTTCTAAAGGAGGCCAGCCGCCTCTCCCACCAAGGGCCAGTCCCAAATGGCCCACTATTCCCTAGGGAAAGTAGTGCACTACATAAGGGATAGGGCCCTGGTCTATAGTAGTGCACTACATAGGGGATAGGGTGATATTTGGCATGTATCCTACAAGTGTGTGCACCAGAGATGACATTAAATTATGTTGAGACTGAGAGGACAGCGGCAGAGTTGGCACTTGCAGTTCTCCTTCCTCCCTCCCCCTCCCCTAGAATCTACTTCCTCCTCCCACTACACTTCCACCCTCCCCCCTAGAATCTACTTCCTCTTCCCACTACACTTCCACCCTCCCTCCTAGAATCTACTTCCTCCTCCCACTACACTTCCACCCTCCCCCTAGAATCTACTTCCTCCTCCCACTACACTTCCAACTTCCCTCCCCTATAATCTACTTCCCCTCCCACCCTCCCTCTCCCCTAGAATCTACTTCCTCCTCCCACTACACTTCCACCCTCCCTCTCCCCTAGAAACTACTTCCTCTTCCCACTACACTTCCACCCTCCCCTAGAATCTACTTCCTCCTCCCACTACACTTCCAACCTACCTCCCCTATAATCTACTTCCCCCTCCCACCCTCCCTCTCCCCTAGAATCTACTTCCTCCTCCCACTACACTTCCACCCTCCCTCTCCCCTAGAAACTACTTCCTCTTCCCACTACACTTCCACCCTCCCCCTAGAATCTACTTCCTCCTCCCACTACACTTCCAACCTACCTCCCCTATAATCTACTTCCCCTCCCACCACACTTCCACCCTCCCTCTCCCTAGAAACTCCTCCCCTACACTTCCACCCTCCCCTAGAAACCCCTCCCCTCCCACCACACTTCCACCCTCCCTCTCCCCTAGAAACTCCTCCCCCTACACTTCCACCCTCCCTCCCTCTCCCCTAGAAACCCCTCCCCCTCCCACCCTCCCTCCCTCTCCCCTAGAAACTCCTCCCACCACACTTCCACCCTCCCCTAGAAACTCCTCCCCCTACACTTCCACCCTCCCTCCCTCTCCCCTAGAAACCCGTCCCCTCCCACCCTCCCTCTCCCCTAGAAACTCCTCCCCCTCCCACCCTCCCTCTCCCCTAGAAACTCCTCCCCTCCCACTACACTTCCACCCTCTCACTCCCCTAGAAACTCCTCCCCTCCCTCTCCCCTAGAAACTCCTCCCCCTCCCACTACACTTCCACCCTCCCACTCCCCTAGAAACTCCTCCCCCTCCCACTACACTTCCACCCTCCCACTCCCCTAGAAACCCCTCCCCTCCCACTACACTTCCACCCTCCCACTCCCCTAGAAACCCCTCCCCTCCCACTACACTTCCACCCTCCCACTCCCCTAGAAACTCCTCCCCCTCCACTTCCACCCTCCCCTAGAAACTCCTCCCCTCCCACTACACTTCCACCCTCCCTCTCCCCTAGAAACCCCTCCCCTCCCGCCACACTTCCACCCTCCCTCTCCCCTAGAAACCCCTCCCCCTCCCACCACACTTCCACCCTCCCTCTCCCCTAGAAACCCCTCCCCTCCCACCACACTTCCACCCTCCCTCTCCCCTAGAAACCCCTCCCCCTACACTTCCACCCTCCCACTCCCCTAGAAACCCCTCCCCCTCCCACTATACTTCCACCCTCCCACTCCCCTAGAAACCCCTCCCCCCACTACACTTCCACCCTCCCCTAGAAACTCCTCCCCCTCCCACTACACTTCCACCCTCCCTCCCTCTCCCCTAGAAACCCCTCCTCCTCCCACTACACTTCCACCCTCCCCCTCCCCTAGAAACTCCTCCTCCTCCTCCCACTACACTTCCACCCTCCCCTAGAAACTCCTCCCCCTCCCATACTGCTGATAGTGGAAAAGAAAACTGAGCAGCAGTTGACTAACAGCCACATGCGAGTGGTTGGAATTTCAGAACCTCATTATACACTAGAAGATCCAGCCTCTAGGACCTAGACACAATGTCCTGAGCACCCCAGAGGATCTGAAAGGACTGGACCTATTAGGAACAATAGGAGAACAGCTCCACTTTGCCTAAGGGGACAAATAACTCAGGGGGTTGTTTCTGGACAGGGCCAACAGTTCTTTCAGTCCCATCCTTCCATCCGATGATCATCATCCTTCTATTGTCCTCGTTCATCACTCTTCCTTCTCCTCCAGTTTCTCTTCCTCCCCTGCTTCCTTCTCCTCCAGTTTCTCTTCCTCCCCTGCTTCCTTCTCCTCCTCCCCTGCTTCCTCTCCTCCGGTTCCTGACAGGGTGGCGTCCTCCCCCAGCATGCGGCAGAGATCCGACAGGCGCTGTTGCATCTTGGGTATCCCAGAGAGCTGGGACTCCAGCTTCTGTTTCTCATCCTGGAGAGAGACACGTGTGGAGGCGTCCAGCCTCTCAAAGCGCCAGCCACCCTCTCCGTCGAACTGAAGAAGGTGGGTGTGGTACTTCCTGTAATGGGAAGGAGGGAAAGGTGCATGTTTGAGATTGACTAACATTGTATTAAAATCAAATGGATCACCGCTATCCAGAGAGATCGGAGATAGTATAGGATCTGTGTGGGGAACCGATTCATTACAGGTGTAGGTGCTGTGTGGGGAACCGATTCATTACGGGTATAGGAGCTGTGTGGGGAACCGATTCATTACGGGTATAGGAGCTGTGTGGGGAACCGATTCATTACAGGTGTAGGTGCTGTGTGGGGAACCGATTCATTACAGGTATAGGAGCTGTGTGGGAACAGATTCATTACGGGTATAGGAGCTGTGTGGGGAACCGATTCATTACGGGTATAGGTGCTGTGTGGGGAACCGATTCATTACAGGTATAGGTGCTGTGTGGGGAACCGATTCATTACAGGTATAGGTGCTGTGTGGGGAACCGATTCATTACGGGTATAGGTGCTGTGTGGGGAACCGATTCATTAGGTGCAGGTATAGGTGCTGTGTGGGGAACCGATTCATTACGGGTATAGGTGCTGTGTGGGGAACCGATTAATTATTCAAAACATATGAACTGATCGTTTCAGACCTCTACGAGCTGACTAGGGGTATGGGTTGTCCCTGCCTGGCCTCTACTCCATATGAAGTGACTAGGGGTATGGGTTGTCCCTGCCTGGCCTCTACTCCATATGGAGGGACTAGGGGTATGGGTTGTCCCTGCCTGGCCTCTACTCCATATGGAGGGACTAGGGGTATGGGTTGTCCCTGCCTGGCCTCTACTCCATATGAAGGGACTAGGGGTATGGGTTGTCCCTGCCTGGCCTCTACTCCATATGAAGTGACTAGGGGTATGGGTTGTCCCTGCCTGGCCTCTACTCCATATGAAGGGACTAGGGGTATGAGTTGTCCCTGCCTGGCCTGGCCTGGCCTCTACTCCATATGAAGGGACTAGGGGTATGAGTTGTCCCTGCCTGGCCTGGCCTGGCCTCTACTCCATATGAAGGGACTAGGGGTATGGGTTGTCCCTGCCTGGCCTGGCCTCTACTCCATATGAAGGGACTAGGGGTATGGGTTGTCCCTGCCTGGCCTCTACTCCATATGAAGGGACTAGGGGTATGGGTTGTCCCTGCCTGGCCTGGCCTCTACTCCATATGAAGGGACTAGGGGTATGGGTTGTCCCTGCCTGGCCTCTACTCCATATGAAGGGACTAGGGGTATGGGTTGTTCCTGCCTGGCCTCTACTCCATATGAAGTGACTAGGGGTATGGGTTGTCCCTGCCTGGCCTCTACTCCATATGGAGGGACTAGGGGTATGGGTTGTCCCTGCCTGGCCTCTACTCCATATGGAGGGACTAGGGGTATGGGTTGTCCCTGCCTGGCCTCTACTCCATATGAAGGGACTAGGGGTATGGGTTGTCCCTGCCTGGCCTCTACTCCATATGAAGTGACTAGGGTATGGGTTGTCCCTGCCTGGCCTCTACTCCATATGAAGGGACTAGGGGTATGAGTTGTCCCTGCCTGGCCTGGCCTGGCCTCTACTCCATATGAAGGGACTAGGGGTATGAGTTGTCCCTGCCTGGCCTGGCCTGGCCTCTACTCCATATGAAGGGACTAGGGGTATGGGTTGTCCCTGCCTGGCCTGGCCTCTACTCCATATGAAGGGACTAGGGGTATGGGTTGTCCCTGCCTGGCCTCTACTCCATATGAAGGGACTAGGGGTATGGGTTGTCCCTGCCTGGCCTGGCCTCTACTCCATATGAAGGGACTAGGGGTATGGGTTGTCCCTGCCTGGCCTCTACTCCATATGAAGGGACTAGGGGTATGGGTTGTTCCTGCCTGGCCTCTACTCCATATGGAGGGACTAGGGGTATGGGTTGTCCCTGCCTGGCCTCTACTCCATATGAAGGGACTAGGGGTATGGGTTGTTCCTGCCTGGCCTCTACTCCATATGGAGGGACTAGGGGTATGGGTTGTTCCTGCCTGGCCTCTACTCCATATGAAGGGACTAGGGGTATGGGTTGTCCCTGCCTGGCCTCTACTCCATATGAAGGGACTAGGGGTATGGGTTGTTCCTGCCTGGCCTCTACTCCATATGAAGGGACTAGGGGTATGGGTTGTCCCTGCCTGGCCTCTACTCCATATGAAGGGACTAGGGGTATGGGTTGTCCCTGCCTGGCCTCTACTCCATATGAAGGGACTAGGGGTATGGGTTGTTCCTGCCTGGCCTCTACTCTAAAAGACACAGCAGTGACAGAGGCTGAACTCTCAGATCACCACTGCCCCCTACTGGAGGTTGCATATAACTACTCAGGCTGAGTTTACACAGGCAACCCAATTCTGGGGTGTATTCACTAGTCACAAAAAAAGGTCCCGTTTCATTGGCTTCCATTTGCTTCCTAATGTATATACACCCCCCCCCCAATAATGGTCTTTTGACCAAGGGTTGGAATTGGTTCAGGGAACAGAACCGAAAAATATCATTTGAGGAACAGAATCCAAACCGAAACTGATCCATAGTGTTCCGGAACAGAACCGTTATTTAAGCGGTTTACTTTTATTTAAAATAACGGTTCTGTTCCGGAACACTGTGGATAAGTTTACAAAATTGGCTCTTAACGACTTTCCTATACAGATTGAAAAAAAGTTGCTCACCAAGCACAAGCTGCTCTATCCACACTAAATTGGTAAAGTACATTTAATGTTGAGCTAAAATGTTTAAAAACTCAAATGTATATTGAACAAAAATATAAAAACACAACATTTGAAGTGTTGCTCCCATGTTTCATGAAAGGGAAATAAACATCCTTGTTAGGGAGCATTTTTCTCCTTTTATATTCTCTTACATTTAATGTATCTACCATAAGCCATCTCGAACATCGTTTTAGAGAATTTGGCACTACGTCCAACCGGCATTACAACCGCAGACCACGTGTAACCACGGCCAGCCCAGGACCTCCACAACCACAGACCACGTGTAACCACGGCCAGCCCAGGACCTTCACTTCAGGCTTCTTCACCTGTGGGATCGTCGTGAGACCAGCAACCTGGACAGCTGATGAAACTGGGGGATCGTCTGAGACCAGCCACCTGGACAGCTGATGAAACTGGGGGATCGTCGTGAGACCAGCAACCTGGACAGCTGATGAAACTGGGGGATCGTCTGAGACCAGCCACCTGGACAGCTGATGAAACTGGGGGATCGTCTGAGACCAGCCACCTGGACTGCTGATGAAACTGGGGGATCGTCTGAGACCATCCACCTGGACAGCTGATGAAACTGGGGGTTTTGCAAAACCGAAGAATTTCTACACAAACTGTCAGAAACCGTCTCAGGGAAGCTCATCTGCGTGCTCGTACGTCCTCACCAGGGTCTTGACCTGACTGCAGTTCGGCGTCGTAACAGACTTGGGAAAATGTTCACCGTCGACGGCCACTGGCCTCGCTGGAGAAGTGAGCTCTGTACCGGGCAGAAGGCATGTAAGATGTAGTGTGGGCGAGCGGTTTACTGATGTCAACGTTGTGAACAGAGGGCCCCCCATGGTAGCGGTGGGGTTATGGTATGGGCAGGTATACAGTTCCCTGCTACGGACAATCAACACAATTGCATTTGATCAATGGCAGATTGAATGCACAGAGACACAGTGACGAGATCCTGAGGCCCATTGTTGTGTAATTAATCTACTGTCATCACTAAGTTTCAGCAGGATAATGCACAGCCCCATGTCGCAGGGATCTGTACACAATTCCTGGAAGCTGACAACGTCCCAGTTCTTCCATGGCCTCCATACTCAGACATGTCACCCATTGAGCATGTTCGGGATGCTCTGGATCGACATGCATGACAGTGTGTTCCAGTTCCCGCCCAATATCCAGAAATTTCGCACAGCCATTGAAGAGGAGTGGGACAACATTCCACAGGCCACAATCAACAGCCTGATCAACTCTATGTGAAGGAGATGTGTCACGCTGCATGAGGCAAATGGTGGCAACACCAGACACGGACCGGGTCTCTGATCCACGACCAGACACCGGCCGGGTCTCTGATCCACACCAGATACGGACCGGGTCTCTGATCCACGACCCTTGACCTTTAAGGTATCTGTGACCAACAGATGCATATCTATTCCCAGTCATGTGAAATCCATAGATTAGAGCCCAATTTACTTGTTTCAATTGACTGTTTTCCTTATGAACTGTAACAAATAGTTGCGTGTAGCGTTTGTGTGTTCAGTGTATATATCAGAGGCGTACAAAGGAACGATAAACTAGTACTTTGTGTTCAAACCCCCCCCCCCCCAAAAAAAATGGTTCAGAACAAAACGATTGGGAAATTATTTTGGTTCCAACCCCCATCCATATTTTTCTCAGCGCTGATCTGATTGGTCTAAAGACCAATTAGTGAAAACGAGATCAGAATTGGGCTGCCTGTGTAAACGTTCTAGAGCACATTGCTTAGATACGAAAACAAATCTAATTTCGTATTTATGTTCCCCATAGTTTCCTTCAGGAAAGAATTGTTAGATGAATAAATACTGAATCTGTAAAAAAAAAAGTTTAAAAAAAGCGCTATATAAATAAATTGATTGGTTGATTGATAAGCATGCTGACCAGAGGGAGGGTCTATGGGTTATCGACAGCAGTGCTATCCCAGCATCCTTTGCTGCCTGGAAGATCTTCCCCTCCACGTCGATGCTGACAGCGCTGGTACACTCATCTAGCAGGGCATACTTAGGCCTGGGCAAGACAACACACACACTGCATTAGTAGGAAGTCCAAAGATACCATTTCCAGTCCTCCAACGCCGATATGGTATAGGAATAGATTGAGACAACAGCTCATCATAACAGGTTTTTAGTTTCCATCATTACCGGGTGAGGAATACAGTTTGTCGCCATGACGTACCTGTGGTAGAACATCCGTGCCATCCCAATCCTCTGTTTCTCTCCTCCTGACAACACATCCTTCCAGTCGCTTTCTGCGCTCCACCCGCCTTCCCTCTCCAGTATGTAGACCAGGTTGACGGTTCCGAGGATCCCCTCTAGCTGCTGGTCCGTGAATCCTCTCTCCTCCATCTCGATCTCTGTGTCTGGGTAGATCAACTGGTCTCGCAGGGTTCCCACCGACATGTACGGCCTGATGGACAAAGGCGAAATAAACATTAAGATCAACTATAGAAATATCACACATAACAAGGCTTAACAGATCTGACTAAGTTAAATCAGATTTTCTTGGCATACGATTTTAAAAATCGGTTCTTTTTCCTGAAATCTGAACAACCAAGAAGCACATGGAATCAAATATTTCAAGTAACATTTCAAACCACCCGATTCCTGGCCATGAGCCTTGTGTCTGTGGTCAAACCACCCGATTCCTGGCCATGAGCCTTGTGTCTGTGGTCAAACCACCCGATTCCTGGCCATGAGCCTTGTGTCTGTGGTCAAACCACCCGATTCCTGGCCATGAGCCTTGTGTCTGTGGTCAAACCACCCGATTCCTGGCCATGAGCCTTGTGTCTGTGGTCAAACCACCCGATTCCTGGCCATGAGCCTTGTGTCTGTGGTCAAACCACCCGATTCCTGGCCAGAGCCTTGTGTCTGTGGTCAAACCACCCGATTCCTGGCCATGAGCCTTGTGTGTGGTCAAACCACCCGATTCCTGGCCATGAGCCTTGTGTGTGGTCAAACCACCCGATTCCTGGCCATGAGCCTTGTGTGTGGTCAAACCACCCGATTCCTGGCCATGAGCCTTGTGTCTGTGGTCAAACCACCCGATTCCTGGCCATGAGCCTTGTGTGTGGTCAAACCACCCGATTCCTGGCCATGAGCCTTGTGTGTGGTCAAACCACCCGATTCCTGGCCATGAGCCTTGTGTGTGGTCAAACCACCCGATTCCTGGCCATGAGCCTTGTGTGTGGTCAAACCACCCGATTCCTGGCCATGAGCCTTGTGTCTGTGGTCAAACCACCCGATTCCTGGCCATGAGCCTTGTGTGTGGTCAAACCACCCGATTCCTGGCCATGAGCCTTGTGTGTGGTCAAACCACCCGATTCCTGGCCATGAGACTTGTGTCTGTGGTCAAACCACCCGATTCCTGGCCATGAGCCTTGTGTGTGGTCAAACCACCCGATTCCTGGCCATGAGCCTTGTGTGTGGTCAAACCACCCGATTCCTGGCCATGAGCCTTGTGTGTGGTCAAACCACCCGATTCCTGGCCATGAGCCTTGTGTCTGTGGTCAAACCACCCGATTCCTGGCCATGAGCCTTGTGTGTGGTCAAACCACCCGATTCCTGGCCATGAGCCTTGTGTGTGGTCAAACCACCCGATTCCTGGCCATGAGCCTTGTCTGTGGTCAAACCACCCGATTCCTGGCCATGAGCCTTGTGTCTGTGGTCAAACCACCCGATTCCTGGCCATGAGCCTTGTGTCTGTGGTCAAACCACCCGATTCCTGGCCATGAGCCTTGTGTGTGGTCAAACCACCCGATTCCTGGCCATGAGCCTTGTGTCTGTGGTCAAACCACCCGATTCCTGGCCATGAGCCTTGTGTCTGTGGTCAAACCACCCGATTCCTGGCCATGAGCCTTGTGTGTGGTCAAACCACCCGATTCCTGGCCATGAGCCTTGTGTGTGGTCAAACCACCCGATTCCTGGCCATGAGCCTTGTGTGTGGTCAAACCACCCGATTCCTGGCCATGAGCCTTGTGTCTGTGGTCAAACCACCCGATTCCTGGCCATGAGCCTTGTGTCTGTGGTCAAACCACCCGATTCCTGGCCATGAGCCTTGTGTCTGGTCAAACCACCCGATTCCTGGCCATGAGCCTTGTGTCTGTGGTCAAACCACCCGATTCCTGGCCATGAGCCTTGTGTGTGGTCAAACCACCCGATTCCTGGCCATGAGCCTTGTGTGTGGTCAAACCACCCGATTCCTGGCCATGAGCCTTGTGTGTGGTCAAACCACCCGATTCCTGGCCATGAGCCTTGTGTCTGTGGTCAAACCACCCGATTCCTGGCCATGAGCCTTGTGTCTGTGGTCAAACCACCCGATTCCTGGCCATGAGCCTTGTGTCTGGTCAAACCACCCGATTCCTGGCCATGAGCCTTGTGTCTGTGGTCAAACCACCCGATTCCTGGCCATGAGCCTTGTGTGTGGTCAAACCACCCGATTCCTGGCCATGAGACTTGTGTCTGTGGTTTTTAGACATTTGGCATATCTTGTTGCTAGTGTAAGCCAAGTCAACTAAAAGGATTCTTGTGAGAGAAACGACCCAACTAGATTATCAGCCAATCAGAAGCGTGCAAAATCCTTTCGGTGGAGTCTTTGATTGACAGTTCAATCATTGCAGTCCTCGAGCAAGACTTGAAATAACCCGAGCCATCTCCCCAGGGGATCTGTGCTCACCGAGCCATCTCCCAGGGGATCTGTGCTCACCGAGCCATCTCCCCAGGGGATCTGTGCTCACCGAGCCATCTCCCCAGGGGATCTGTGCTCACCGAGCCATCTCCCCAGGGGATCTGTGCTCACCGAGCCATCTCCCCAGGGGATCTGTGCTCACCGAGCCATCTCCCCAGCCATCTCCCCAGGGGATCTGTGCTCACCGAGCCATCTCCCCAGGGGATCTGTGCTCACGAGCCATCTCCCCAGGGGATCTGTGCTCACCCATCTCCCCAGGGATCTGTGCTCATCCATCTCCCCAGGGGATCTGTGCTCACCGAGCCATCTCCCCAGGGATCTGTGCTCACCGAGCCATCTCCCCAGGGGATCTGTGCTCACCGAGCCATCTCCCCAGGGATCTGTGCTCACCGAGCCATCTCCCCAGGGGATCTGTGCTCACCGAGCCATCTCC
>NC_060175.1:105869058-105871182 GCF_021184085.1 Oncorhynchus gorbuscha | reverse complement strand
GAGAGAGATCCCCCTAGTCAATATTATATAAGAGAGAGATCCCCCTAGTCAATATTATATATAGAGGATCCCCTAGTCAATATTATATAAGAGAGAGATCCCCCCCTAGTCAATATTACATAAAAGAGAGATCCCCCCTAGTCAATATTATATAAAGAGAGAGATCCCCCCCCTAGTCAATATTATATAAAGAGAGAGATCCCTTAGTCAATATTATATAAAAGAGAGATCCCCCTAGTCAATATTATATCAAAAAGAGAGAGATCCCCCTAGTCAATATTATATAAGAGAGATCCCCCTAGTCAATATTATATAAAGAGAGATCCCCCCTAGTCAATATTATATAGAGAGAAGAGATCCCCCCCCTAGTCAATATTACATAAAGAGAGAGATCCCCCTAGTCAATATTATATAAAGAGAGAGATCCCCCTAGTCAATATTATATAAAAAGAGAGAGAGATCCCCCCAGTCAATATTATATAGAGATCCCCCTAGTCAATATTACATAGAGAGAGATCCCCTAGTCAATATTATATAAAGAGAGAGATCCCCCCTAGTCATAGAAGACCCCCTAGTCAATATTATATAAAGAGAGAGATCCCCCCTAGTCAATATTATATATAAGAGAGAGATCCCCCTAGTCAATATTATAAAGAGAGAGATCCCCCCCTAGTCAATATTATATAGAAAGAGAGATCCCCCCCTAGTCAATATTATAAAGAGAGAGAGATCCCCCCCTAGTCAATATTATATAAAGAGAGAGATCCCCCCCCTAGTCAATATTATATAAAGAGAGAGATCCCCCCTAGTCAATATTATATAAAGAGAGAGATCCCCCCTAGTCAATATTATATAAAAGAGAGAGATCCCCCCCTAGTCAATATTATATAAAAGAGAGATCCCCCCCTAGTCAATATTATATAAAAGAGAGATCCCCCCCTAGTCAATATTACATAAAGAGAGAGATCCCCCCCCTAGTCAATATTATATAAAGAGAGAGATCCCCCTAGTCAATATTATATAAAGAGAGATCCCCCCTAGTCAATATTATATAAAGAGAGAGATCCCCCCTAGTCAATATTATATAAAGAGAGAGATCCCCCTAGTCAATATTATATAAAGAGAGAGATCCCCCCTAGTCAATATTACAAAGAGAGAGATCCCCCCTAGTCAATATTACATAAAGAGAGAGATCCCCCTAGTCAATATTATATAAGAGAGATCCCCCTAGTCAATATTATATAAAGAGAGAGATCCCCCTAGTCAATATTATATAAAGAGAGAGATCCCCCCCTAGTCAATATTATATAAGAGAGAGATCCCCCTAGTCAATATTATATAAAGAGAGAGATCCCCCTAGTCAATATTATATAAAGAGAGAGATCCCCCCTAGTCAATATTATATAAAGAGAGAGATCCCCCCTAGTCAATATTATATAAAGAGAGAGATCCCCCCTAGTCAATAATATAGTCAATATTATATAAAGAGAGAGATCCCCCCTAGTCAATATTATATAAAGAGAGAGATCCCCCCTAGTCAATATTATATAAAGAGAGAGACCCCCCCCTAGTCAATATTATATAAAGAGAGAGATCCCCCTAGTCAATATTATATAAAGAGAGAGATCCCCCTAGTCAATATTATATAAAGAGAGAGATCCCCCCTAGTCAATATTATATAAAGAGAGAGATCCCCCCTAGTCAATATTATATAAAGAGAGAGATCCCCCTAGTCAATATTATATAAAGAGAGAGATCCCCCTAGTCAATATTATAAAGAGAGAGATCCCCCTAGTCAATATTATATAAAGAGAGATCCCCCCTAGTCAATATTATATAAAAAGAGAGAGAGATCCCCCCTAGTCAATATTATATAAAAAGAGAGAGATCCCCCTAGTCAATATTATATAAAAGAGAGATCCCCTAGTCAATATTATATAAAAGAGAGATCCCCCTAGTCAATATTATATAAAGAGAGAGATCCCCCCTAGTCAATATTATATAAAAGAGAGATCCCCCCTAGTCAATATTATATAAAAGAGAGATCCCCCTAGTCAATATTACATAAAGAGAGAGATCCCCCCTAGTCAATATTATATAAAGAGAGAGATCCCCCTAGTCAAT
>NC_060175.1:105824058-105864058 GCF_021184085.1 Oncorhynchus gorbuscha | reverse complement strand
TTGTTGCTAGGAGTCATGGTCTCGTTGTGACATGTAGATGTTTTGTTGCTATGAGTCATGGTCTCATTGTGACATGTAGATGTGTTGTTGCTAGGAGTCATAGTCTCGTTGTGACATGTAGATGTTTTGTTGTTGCTTGGAGTCATGGTCTCATTGTGACATGTAGATGTGTTGTTAGGAGTCATGGTCTCATTGTGACATGTAGATGTGTTGTTGCTAGCAGTCATGGTCTCATTGTGGCATGTAGATGTGTTGTTGCTAGGAGTCATGGTCTCATTGTGACATGTAGATGTATTGTTGCTAGGAGTCATGGTCTCATTGTGACATGTAGATGTTTTGTTGTTGTTAGGAGTCATGGTCTCATTGTGACATGTAGATGTGTTGTTGCTAGGAGTCATGGTCTCATTGTGACATGTAGATGTGTTGTTGCTAGGAGTCATGGTCTCATTGTGACATGTAGATGTGTTGTTGCTAGGAGTCATGGTTGCTAGGAGTCATGGTCTCATTGTGACATGTAGATGTTTTGTTGTTGCTAGGAGTCATGGTCTCGTTGTGACATGTAGATGTGTTGTTGCTAGGAGTCATGGTCTCATTGTGACATGTAGATGTTTTGTTGTTGCTAGGAGTCATGGTCTCGTTGTGACATGTAGATGTGTTGTTGCTAGGAGTCATGGTCTCATTGTGACATGTAGATGTGTTGTTGCTAGGAGTCATGGTCTCATTGTGACTATCTCAACTCTTATTCCTGTAAATATACGTTTAAACTGTATATAAAACCATTTTAAAATTTTGACCTTGATGTTGCACCTTGGCCCCTTTATTTATAAAAAAAAGGCTCATGTGAGGGGACGGCCTCCAGAACGGTGTAGCGGTCTAAGGCACTGAGGCATCACCACAGACCCTGGTTCGATCCCAGGCTGTATCACAACCGACCATGCCCGGGAGTTCCATAGGGTGGCGTACAATTGGCCCAGTGTCGTCCAGGTTACGCCGGGGGGAACTTTACTTGAGTCATCAGTAGGGGTTATGGTCTCATTGTGACATGTAGATGTGTTGTTGCTAGTGACTCCTTGTGGTGGGCAGGGTACCTGCAGGCTGACTGCTGTCATCAGTTGACTGGTGTTTCCTCCGTTGGGGAGTTGCAGCGATGAGACAACACAATTGGATATCACGAAAAAGGGACAAAATACAATAATCATCTTTTAAAAAGACTGGTGTGGGTACAGAGATGAGAACATGTGTTTATTGAACAGAGTCTCTACAACATGTGTTTATTGAACAGAGTCTCTACAACATGTGTTTATTGAACAGAGTCTCTACAACATGTGTTTATTGAACAGAGTCTCTACAACATGTGTTTATTAAACACAGAGTCTCTACAACATGTGTTTATTAAACACAGAGTCTCTACAACATGTGTTTATTAAACACAGAGTCTCTACAACATGTGTTTATTAAACACAGAGTCTCTACAACATGTGTTTATTGAACAGAGTCTCTACAACATGTGTTTATTAAACAGAGTCTCTACAACATGTGTTTATTGAACAGAGTCTCTACAACATGTGTTTATTAAACACAGAGTCTCTACAACATGTGTTTATGAAACACAGAGTCTCTACAACATGTGTTTATTAAACAGAGTCTCTACAACATATGTTTATTAAACACAGAGTCTCTACAACATGTGTTTATTAAACAGAGTCTCTACAACATGTGTTTATTAAACAGAGTCTCTACAACATGTGTTTATTAAACAGAGTCTCTACAACATGTGTTTATTAAACAGAGTCTCTACAACATGTGTTTATTAAACAGAGTCTCTACAACATGTGTTTATTAAACAGAGTCTCTACAACATGTGTTTATTAAACACAGAGTCTCTACAACATGTGTTTATTAAACACAGAGTCTCTACAACATGTGTTTATTAAACACAGAGTCTCTTCAACATGTGTTTATTAAACAGAGTCTCTACAACATGTGTTTATTAAACACAGAGTCTCTACAACATGTGTTTATTAAACACAGTCTCTACAACATGTGTTTATTAAACACAGAGTCTCTTCAACATGTGTTTATTAAACACAGAGTCTCTACAACATGTGTTTATTAAACACAGAGTCTCTACAACATGTGTTTATTAAACACAGAGTCTCTGTGAACATGCATGTTACATGTAAACAGAGTCTCTACAACATGTGTTTATTAAACAGAGTCTCTACAACATGTGTTTATTAAACATAGTCTCTACAACATGTGTTTATTAAACAGAGTCTCTACAACATGTGTTTATTAAACAGAGTCTCTACAACATGTGTTTATTAAACACAGTCTCTACAACATGTGTTTATTAAACACAGTCTCTACAACATGTGTTTATTAAGCACTTTTGTATTCCTGAACACATTTAGACCAAAACAAAAAAAAGGGGTTGAATACTTGACTCAAGACATTTTAGCTATTCATTTTTTATTAATTTATAAAAATGTTTCCTAAAAACATTGGGTATTGTGTGAAGGCCAGTTACATGCTTATAATGTATGGATGAGGACATATTCTGTGACACAATATCTCAATGTAATCCATTTTAAATTCAGGCTGCAACACAACAACAACATGTGGAGAAGGTCAAGGGGCGTGAATACGTTCTGAAGAGACTGTATATGATTTTAAAAGAATACACAATGCTATGTTAAATTATTGTTCATGTAGAAATGTGACATGTTTATGTTCTCTTGTCCTCTTTAAGGAAAAAGCCGCATGTGGGGCCCTGGCTTCCCGAGTGGCGCTGTTGATTTATTTTCTAGATGCCCTAGAAAATAAACAAAATCAGGCTAATTTCATTGTGAAAATAATTGTTCTAGAAAATCATTCATTCATCATTACCATAGGTATGAAAATACAAATGAGCCTAAAGAAATTTGCCTGTTTTTGTTTATTCTGCCAATCACACTAGTTAACCCACTGCTTATAATGTATGGATGAGGACATATTCTGTGAACCCTGCATGTTACATGTATATAATGTATGGATGAGGACATATTCTGTGAACCCTGCATGTTACATGTATGGATGAGGACATATTCTGTGAACCCTGCATGTTACATGTATATAATGTATGGATGAGGACATATTCTGTGAACCCTGCATGTTACATGTATATAATATATGGATGAGGACATATTCTGTGAACCCTGCATGTTACATGTATATAATGTATGGATGAGGACATATTCTGTGAACCCTGCATGTTACATGTATATAATGTATGGATGAGGACATATTCTGTGAACCCTGCATGTTACATGTATATAATGTATGGATGAGGACATATTCTGTGAACCCTGCATGTTACATGTATGGATGAGGACATATTCTGTGAACCCTGCATGTTACATGTATATAATGTATGGATGAGGACATATTCTGTGAACCCTGCATGTTACATGATGAGGGCATATAATGTTATGGATGATGAGGACATATTCTGTGAACCCTGCATGTTACATGTATATAATGTATGGATGAGGACATATTCTGTGAACCCTGCATGTTACATGTATATAATGTATGGATGAGGACATATTCTGTGAACCCTGCATGTTACATGTATGGATGAGGACATATTCTGTGAACCCTGCATGTTACATGTATGGATGAGGACATATTCTGTGAACCCTGCATGTTACATGTATATAATGTATGGATGAGGACATATTCTGTGAACCCTGCATGTTACATGTATATAATGTATGGATGAGGGCATATTCTGTGAACCCTGCATGTTACATGTATATAATGTATGGATGAGGGCATATTCTGTGAACCCTGCATGTTACATGTATATAATATATGGATGAGGGCATATTCTGTGAACCCTGCATGTTACATGTGGATATAATGTATGGATGAGGACATATTCTGTGAACCCTGCATGTTACATGTATATAATATATGGATGAGGGCATATTCTGTGAACCCTGCATGCATGTATATAATGTATGGATGAGGACATATTCTGTGAACCCTGCATGTTACATGTATGGATGAGGACATATTCTGTGAACCCTGCATGTTACATGTATGGATGAGGACATATTCTGTGAACCCTGCATGTTACATGTATGGATGAGGACATATTCTGTGAACCCTGCATGTTACATGTATATAATGTATGGATGAGGGCATATTCTGTGAACCCTGCATGTTACATGTATATAATGTATGGATGAGGACATATTCTGTGAACCCTGCATGTTACATGTATATAATGTATGGATGAGGGCATATTCTGTGAACCCTGCATGTTACATGTATATAATGTATGGATGAGGACATATTCTGTGAACCCTGCATGTTACATGTATATAATGTATGGATGAGGGCATATTCTGTGAACCCTGCATGTTACATGTATATAATGTATGGATGAGGACATATTCTGTGAACCCTGCATGTTACATGTATATAATGTATGGATGAGGGCATATTCTGTGAACCCTGCATGTTACATGTATATAATGTATGGATGAGGACATATTCTGTGAACCCTGCATGTTACATGTATATAATGTATGGATGAGGACATATTCTGTGAACCCTGCATGTTACATGTATGGATGAGGGCATATTCTGTGAACCCTGCATGTTACATGTATATAATGTATGGATGAGGGCATATTCTGTGAACCCTGCATGTTACATGTATATAATGTATTGATGAGGGCATATTCTGTGAACCCTGCATGTTACATGTATATAATGTATGGATGAGGGCATATTCTGTGAACCCTGCATGTTACATGTATATAATGTATGGATGAGGGCATATTCTGTGAACCCTGCATGTTACATGTATATAATGTATGGATGAGGACATATTCTGTGAACCCTGCATGTTACATGTATGGATGAGGGCATATTCTGTGAACCCTGCATGTTACATGTATATAAGGTATGGATGAGGGCATATTCTGTGAACCCTGCATGTTACATGTATATAATGTATGGATGAGGGCATATTCTGTGAACCCTGCATGTTACATGTATATAATGTATGGATGAGGGCATATTCTGTGAACCCTGCATGTTACATGTATATAATGTATGGATGAGGGCATATTCTGTGAACCCTGCATGTTACATGTATGGATGAGGGCATATTCTGTGAACCCTGCATGTTACATGTATATAATGTATGGATGAGGGCATATTCTGTGAACCCTGCATGTTACATGTATATAATGTATGGATGAGGACATATTCTGTGAACCCTGCATGTTACATGTATATAATGTATGGATGAGGGCATATTCTGTGAACCCTGCATGTTACATGTATATAATGTATGGATGAGGGCATATTCTGTGAACCCTGCATGTTACATGTATGGATGAGGACATATTCTGTGAACCCTGCATGTTACATGTATGGATGAGGACATATTCTGTGAACCCTGCATGTTACATGTATGGATGAGGACATATTCTGTGAACCCTGCATGTTACATGTATATAATGTATGGATGAGGACATATTCTGTGAACCCTGCATGTTACATGTATATAATGTATGGATGAGGGCATATTCTGTGAACCCTGCATGTTACATGTATGGATGAGGACATATTCTGTGAACCCTGCATGTTACATGTATATAATGTATGGATGAGGACATATTCTGTGAACCCTGCATGTTACATGTATGGATGAGGACATATTCTGTGAACCCTGCATGTTACATGTATATAATGTATGGATGAGGACATATTCTGTGAACCCTGCATGTTACATGTATATAATGTATGGATGAGGGCATATTCTGTGAACCCTGCATGTTACATGTATGGATGAGGACATATTCTGTGAACCCTGCATGTTACATGTATATAATGTATGGATGAGGACATATTCTGTGAACCCTGCATGTTACATGTATATAATGTATGGATGAGGACATATTCTGTGAACCCTGCATGTTACATGTATATAATGTATGGATGAGGACATATTCTGTGAACCCTGCATGTTACATGTATATAATGTATGGATGAGGGCATATTCTGTGAACCCTGCATGTTACATGTATATAATGTATGGATGAGGACATATTCTGTGAACCCTGCATGTTACATGTATGGATGAGGACATATTCTGTGAACCCTGCATGTTACATGTATATAATGTATGGATGAGGACATATTCTGTGAACCCTGCATGTTACATGTATATAATGTATGGATGAGGGCATATTCTGTGAACCCTGCATGTTACATGTATGGATGAGGACATATTCTGTGAACCCTGCATGTTACATGTATATAATGTATGGATGAGGAATGAATATGCTGGATGAAACTGCTTATGGGGGAGATGGTAGCAGGGGGTGGTAGTGTGACTGGGGAGATGGTAACAGGGGTGGTAGTGTGACTGGGGAGATGGTAACAGGGGGTGGTAGTGTGACTGGGGGAGATGGTAACAGGGGTGGTAGTGTGACTGGGGAGATGGTAACAGGGGATGGTAGTGTGACTGGGGGAGATGGTAACAGAGGGTGGTAGTGTGACTGGGGAGATGGTAACAGAGGGTGGTAGTGTGACTGGGGAGATGGTAACAGAGGGTGGTAGTGTGACTGGGGAGATGGTAACAGAGGGTGGTAGTGTGACTGGGGGAGATGGTAACAGAGGGTGGTAGTGTGACTGGGGGAGATGGTAACATGGGGGTGGTAGTGTGACTGTATATAATGGGGAGATGGTAACAGGGGGTGGTAGTGTGACTGGGGAGATGGTAACAGAGGGTGGTAGTGTGACTGGGGGAGATGGTAACAGGGGATGGTAGTGTGACTGGGGGAGATGGTAACAGAGGGTGGTAGTGTGACTGGGGGAGATGGTAACAGAGGGTGGTAGTGTGACTGGGGGGAGATGGTAACAGGGGGTGGTAGTGTGACTGGGGAGATGGTAAACAGAGGGTGGTAGTGTGACTGGGGGAGATGGTAACAGGGGGTGGTAGTGTGACTGGGGAGATGGTAACAGGGGGTGGTAGTGTGACTGGGGGAGATGGTAACAGGGGTGGTAGTGTGACTGGGGGAGATGGTAGCAGGGGTGGTAGTGTGACTGGGGGAGATGGTAGCAGGGGGTGGTAGTGTGACTGGGGGAGATGGTAACAGGGGGTGGTAGTGTGACTGGGGGAGATGGTAACAGGGGTGGTAGTGTGACTGGGGGAGATGGTAACAGGGGTGGTAGTGTGACTGGGGGAGATGGTAACAGAGGGTGGTAGTGTGACTGGGGGAGATGGTAACAGGGGTGGTAGTGTGACTGGGGGAGATGGTAGCAGGGGGTGGTAGTGTGACTGGGGGAGATGGTAACAGGGGGTGGTAGTGTGACTGGGGGAGATGGTAACAGGGGTGGTAGTGTGACTGGGGGAGATGGTAACAGAGGGTGGTAGTGTGACTGGGGGAGATGGTAACAGGGGTGGTAGTGTGACTGGGGAGATGGTAACAGGGGGTGGTAGTGTGACTGGGGGAGATGGTAACAGGGGTGGTAGTGTGACTGGGGAGATGGTAACAGAGGGTGGTAGTGTGACTGGGGGAGATGGTAACAGGGGTGGTAGTGTGACTGGGGGAGATGGTAACAGGGGGTGGTAGTGTGACTGGGGGAGATGGTAACAGAGTGACTGGGGGAGATGGTAACAGAGGGTGGTAGTGTGACTGGGGGAGATGGTAACAGGGGGTGGTAGTGTGACTGGGGAGATGGTAACAGGGGTGGTAGTGTGACTGGGGGAGATGGTAACAGGGGGGTGGTAGTGTGACTGGGGGAGATGGTAACAGGGGTGGTAGTGTGACTGGGGAGATGGTAACAGAGGGTGGTAGTGTGACTGGGGAGATGGTAACAGGGGTGGTAGTGTGACTGGGGGAGATGGTAACAGGGGTGGTAGTGTGACTGGGGGAGATGGTAACAGAGGGTGGTAGTGTGACTGGGGGAGATGGTAACAGAGGGTGGTAGTGTGACTGGGGGAGATGGTAACAGGGGGTGGTAGTGTGACTGGGGGAGATGGTAACAGGGGGTGGTAGTGTGACTGGGGGAGATGGTAACAGGGGTGGTAGTGTGACTGGGGAGATGGTAACAGGGTGGTAGTGTGACTGGGGGAGATGGTAACAGGGGTGGTAGTGTGACTGGGGAGATGGTAACAGAGTGACTGGGGGAGATGGTAACAGGGGTGGTAGTGTGACTGGGGGAGATGGTAACAGGGGTGGTAGTGTGACTGGGGGAGATGGTAACAGGGGTGGTAGTGTGACTGGGGGAGATGGTAACAGGGGTGGTAGTGTGACTGGGGGAGATGGTAACAGAGGGTGGTAGTGTGACTGGGGGAGATGGTAACAGTGGTAGTGTGACTGGGGGAGATGGTAACAGGGGTGGTAGTGTGACTGGGGGAGATGGTAACAGAGGGTGGTAGTGTGACTGGGGAGATGGTAACAGGGGTGGTAGTGTGACTGGGGGAGATGGTAACAGGGGGTGGTAGTGTGACTGGGGGAGATGGTAACAGGGGGTGGTAGTGTGACTGGGGGAGATGGTAACAGGGGGTGGTAGTGTGACTGGGGGAGATGGTAACAGGGGGTGGTAGTGTGACTGGGGAGATGGTAACAGGGGGTGGTAGTGTGACTGGGGGAGATGGTAACAGGGGGTGGTAGTGTGACTGGGGGAGATGGTAACAGGGGTGGTAGTGTGACTGGGGGAGATGGTAACAGGGGTGGTAGTGTGACTGGGGAGATGGTAACAGGGGTGGTAGTGTGACTGGGGGAGATGGTAACAGGGGTGGTAGTGTGACTGGGGGAGATGGTAACAGGGGGTGGGGAGTGTGACTGGGGGAGATGGTAACTGGGGGGTGGTAGTGTGACTGGGGGAGATGGTAACAGGGGTGGTAGTGTGACTGGGGGAGATGGTAACAGGGTGGTAGTGTGACTGGGGGAGATGGTAACAGGGGTGGTAGTGTGACTGGGGGAGATGGTAACAGGGGGTGGTAGTGTGACTGGGGAGATGGTAACAGGGGTGGTAGTGACTGGGGGAGATGGTAACAGGGGGTGGTAGTGTGACTGGGGGAGATGGTAACAGGGGGTGGTAGTGTGACTGGGGGAGATGGTAACAGGGGTGGTAGTGTGACTGGGGGAGATGGTAACAGGGGGTGGTAGTGTGACTGGGGGAGATGGTAACAGGGGTGGTAGTGTGACTGGGGGAGATGGTAACAGGGGGTGGTAGTGTGACTGGGGGAGATGGTAACAGGGGTGGTAGTGTGACTGGGGGAGATGGTAACAGAGGGTGGTAGTGTGACTGGGGGAGATGGTAACAGGGGTGGTAGTGTGACTGGGGGAGATGGTAACAGGGGGAGTGTGACTGGGGGAGATGGTAACTGGGGGGTGGTAGTGTGACTGGGGGAGATGGTAACAGGGGTGGTAGTGTGACTGGGGGAGATGGTAACAGGGGGTGGTAGTGTGACTGGGGAGATGGTAACAGGGGGTGGTAGTGTGACTGGGGAGATGGTAACAGGGGGTGGTAGTGTGACTGGGGAGATGGTAACAGGGGTGGTAGTGTGACTGGGGGAGATGGTAACAGGGGGTGGTAGTGTGACTGGGGGAGATGGTAACAGGGGTGGTAGTGTGACTGGGGAGATGGTAACAGGGGGTGGTAGTGTGACTGGGGGAGATGGTAGCAGGGGGTGGTAGTGTGACTGGGGAGATGGTAACAGGGGGTGGTAGTGTGACTGGGGGAGATGGTAACAGGGGTGGTAGTGTGACTGGGGGAGATGGTAACAGGGGTGGTAGTGTGACTGGGGGAGATGGTAACAGGGGGTGGTAGTGTGACTGGGGGAGATGGTAACAGGGGGTGGTAGTGTGACTGGGGGAGATGGTAACAGGGGTGGTAGTGTGACTGGGGAGATGGTAACAGGGGGTGGTAGTGTGACTGGGGGAGATGGTAACAGGGGGTGGTAGTGTGACTGGGGGAGATGGTAACAGGGGTGGTAGTGTGACTGGGGGAGATGTAACAGGGGTAACAGTGTGACTGGGGGAGATGGTAACAGGGGTGGTAGTGTGACTGGGGGAGATGGTAACAGGGGGTGGTAGTGTGACTGGGGGAGATGGTAACAGGGGTGGTAGTGTGACTGGGGAGATGGTAACAGGTGTGACTGGGGGAGATGGTAACAGGGGTGGTAGTGTGACTGGGGGGAGATGGTAACAGGGGGTGGTGACTGGGGGAGATGGTAACAGGGGTGGTAGTGTGACTGGGGGAGATGGTAACAGGGGTGGTAGTGTGACTGGGGGAGATGGTAACAGGGGTGGTAGTGTGACTGGGGGAGATGGTAACAGGGGGTGGTAGTGTGACTGGGGGAGATGGTAACAGGGGGTGGTAGTGTGACTGGGGGAGATGGTAGTGTGACTGGGGGAGATGGTAACAGAGGGTGGTAGTGTGACTGGGGGAGATGGTAACAGAGGGTGGTAGTGTGACTGGGGGAGATGGTAACAGGGGTGGTAGTGTGACTGGGGAGATGGTAACAGAGGGTGGTAGTGACTGGGGGAGATGGTAGTTGGTGACATGGGCGCTTGTAACGGGGATGGTAACCGGGACCACCCATGGTAGTGTGACTGGGGGAGATGGTAACAGAGGATGGTAGTGTGACTGGGGGAGATGGTAACAGGGGTGGTAGTGTGACTGGGGGAGATGGTAACAGGGGGTGGTAGTGTGACTGGGGAGATGGTAACAGGGGGTGGTAGTGTGACTGGGGAGATGGTAACAGGGGGTGGTAGTGTGACTGGGGGAGATGGTAACAGGGGTGGTAGTGTGACTGGGGGAGATGGTAACAGGGGGTGGTAGTGTGACTGGGGGAGATGGTAACAGGGGTGGTAGTGTGACTGGGGGAGATGGTAACAGGGGGTGGTAGTGTGACTGGGGAGATGGTAACAGAGGGTGGTAGTGTGACTGGGGGAGATGGTAACAGGGTGGTAGTGTGACTGGGGGAGATGGTAACAGGGGTGGTAGTGTGACTGGGGGAGATGGTAACAGGGGGTGGTAGTGTGACTGGGGGAGATGGTAACAGAGGGTGGTAGTGTGACTGGGGGAGATGGTAACAGAGGGTGGTAGTGTGACTGGGGGAGATGGTAACAGGGGGTGGTAGTGTGACTGGGGAGATGGTAACAGGGGGTGGTAGTGACTGGGGGAGATGGTAACAGGGGTGGTAGTGTGACTGGGGGAGATGGTAACAGGGGGTGGTAGTGTGACTGGGGGAGATGGTAACAGGGGGTGGTAGTGTGACTGGGGGAGATGGTAACAGGGGGGTGGTAGTGTGACTGGGGAGATGGTAACAGGGGGTGGTAGTGTGACTGGGGGAGATGGTAACAGAGGGTGGTAGTGTGACTGGGGGAGATGGTAACAGGGGGTGGTAGTGTGACTGGGGGAGATGGTAACAGGGGGTGGTAGTGTGACTGGGGGAGATGGTAACAGGGGGTGGTAGTGTGACTGGGGGAGATGGTAACAGAGGGTGGTAGTGTGACTGGGGGAGATGGTAACAGGGGTGGTAGTGTGACTGGGGGAGATGGTAACAGGGGGTGGTAGTGTGACTGGGGGAGATGGTAACAGGGGTGGTAGTGTGACTGGGGGAGATGGTAACAGAGGGTGGTAGTGTGACTGGGGGAGATGGTAACAGGGGTGGTAGTGTGACTGGGGGAGATGGTAACTGGGGGGGTGGTAGTGTGACTGGGGGAGATGGTAACAGGGGGTGGTAGTGTGACTGGGGGAGATGGTAACAGGGGGTGGTAGTGTGACTGGGGGAGATGGTAACAGGGGGTGGTAGTGTGACTGGGGGAGATGGTAACAGAGGGTGGTAGTGTGACTGGGGGAGATGGTAACAGGGGTGGTAGTGTGACTGGGGGAGATGGTAACAGGGGGTGGTAGTGTGACTGGGGAGATGGTAACAGGGGGTGGTAGTGTGACTGGGGAGATGGTAACAGGGGTGGTAGTGTGACTGGGGAGATGGTAACAGGGTGGTAGTGTGACTGGGGGAGATGGTAACAGGGGTGGTAGTGTGACTGGGGGAGATGGTAACAGGGGTGGTAGTGTGACTGGGGGAGATGGTAACAGGGGGTGGTAGTGTGACTGGGGGAGATGGTAACAGGGGTGGTAGTGTGACTGGGGGAGATGGTAACAGGGGGTGGTAGTGTGACTGGGGGAGATGGTAACAGGGGATGGTAGTGTGACTGGGGGAGATGGTACACAGGGATGGTAGTGTGACTGGGGAGATGGTAACAGGGGTGGTAGTGTGACTGGGGGAGATGGTAACAGGGGGTGGTAGTGTGACTGGGGGAGATGGTAACAGGGGTGGTAGTGTGACTGGGGGAGATGGTAACAGAGGGTGGTAGTGTGACTGGGGGAGATGGTAACAGGGGGTGGTAGTGTGACTGGGGGAGATGGTAACAGGGGTGGTAGTGTGACTGGGGGAGATGGTAACAGGGGGTGGTAGTGTGACTGGGGGAGATGGTAACAGAGGGTGGTAGTGTGACTGGGGAGATGGTAACAGGGGGTGGTAGTGTGACTGGGGGAGATGGTAACAGGGGGTGGTAGTGTGACTGGGGGAGATGGTAACAGGGGGTGGTAGGGGGTGTGACTGGGGGAGATGGTAACAGGGGTGGTAGTGTGACTGGGGGAGATGGTAACAGGGGGTGGTAGTGTGACTGGGGGAGATGGTAACAGGGGGTGGTAGTGTGACTGGGGGAGATGGTAACAGGGGTGGTAGTGTGACTGGGGGAGATGGTAACAGGGGGTGGTAGTGTGACTGGGGAGATGGTAACAGGGGGTGGTAGTGTGACTGGGGAGATGGTAACAGGGGGTGGTAGTGTGACTGGGGGAGATGGTAACAGGGGTGGTAGTGTGACTGGGGGAGATGGTAACAGGGGGTGGTAGTGTGACTGGGGGAGATGGTAACAGGGGTGGTAGTGTGACTGGGGGAGATGGTAACAGGGGTGGTAGTGTGACTGGGGGAGATGGTAACAGGGGGTGGTAGTGTGACTGGGGGAGATGGTAACAGGGGGTGGTAGTGTGACTGGGGGAGATGGTAACAGGGGGTGGTAGTGTGACTGGGGAGATGGTAACAGGGGTGGTAGTGTGACTGGGGGAGATGGTAACAGGGGTGGTAGTGTGACTGGGGGAGATGGTAACAGGGGTGGTAGTGTGACTGGGGGAGATGGTAACAGGGGGTGGTAGTGTGACTGGGGGAGATGGTAACAGGGGTGGTAGTGTGACTGGGGAGATGGTAACAGGGGGTGGTAGTGTGACTGGGGGAGATGGTAACAGGGGGTGGTAGTGTGACTGGGGGAGATGGTAACAGGGGTGGTAGTGTGACTGGGGGAGATGGTAACAGGGGTGGTAGTGTGACTGGGGGAGATGGTAACAGGGGGTGGTAGTGTGACTGGGGGAGATGGTAACAGGGGTGGTAGTGTGACTGGGGGAGATGGTAACAGAGGGTGGTAGTGACTGGGGGAGATGGTAACAGGGGGTGGTAGTGTGACTGGGGGAGATGGTAACAGGGGGTGGTAGTGTGACTGGGGGAGATGGTAACAGGGGGTGGTAGTGTGACTGGGGGAGATGGTAACAGGGGGTGGTAGTGTGACTGGGGGAGATGGTAACAGGGGGTGGTAGTGTGACTGGGGAGATGGTAACAGGGGGTGGTAGTGTGACTGGGGGAGATGGTAACAGGGGGTGGTAGTGTGACTGGGGAGATGGTAACAGAGTGACTGTGGGGAGATGGTAACAGGGGTGGTAGTGTGACTGGGGGAGATGGTAACAGGGGTGGTAGTGTGACTGGGGGAGATGGTAACAGGGGGTGGTAGTGTGACTGGGGGAGATGGTAACAGGGGGTGGTAGTGTGACTGGGGAGATGGTAACAGGGGGTGGTAGTGTGACTGGGGGGAGATGGTAACAGGGGTGGTAGTGTGACTGGGGGAGATGGTAACAGGGGTGGTAGTGTGACTGGGGGAGATGGTAACAGGGGTGGTAGTGTGACTGGGGGAGATGGTAACAGGGGGTGGTAGTGTGACTGGGGGAGATGGTAACAGGGGGTGGTAGTGTGACTGGGGGAGATGGTAACAGGGGTGGTAGTGTGACTGGGGGGAGATGGTAACAGGGGGTGGTAGTGTGACTGGGGGAGATGGTAACAGGGGGTGGTAGTGTGACTGGGGGAGATGGTAACAGGGGTGGTAGTGTGACTGGGGAGATGGTAACAGGGGTGGTAGTGTGACTGGGGGAGATGGTAACAGGGGGTGGTAGTGTGACTGGGGGAGATGGTAACAGGGGGTGGTAGTGTGACTGGGGGAGATGGTAACAGGGGGTGGTAGTGTGACTGGGGGAGATGGTAACAGGGTGGTAGTGGACTGGGGGAGATGGTAACAGGGGGTGGTAGTGACTGGGGGAGATGGTAACAGGGGTGGTAGTGTGACTGGGGGAGATGGTAACAGGGGGTGGTAGTGTGACTGGGGGAGATGGTAACAGGGGTGGTAGTGTGACTGGGGGAGATGGTAACAGGGGTGGTAGTGTGACTGGGGAGATGGTAACAGGGGTGGTAGTGTGACTGGGGGAGATGGTAACAGGGGGTGGTAGTGTGACTGGGGAGATGGTAACAGGGGGGGGTGACTGGGGGAGATGGTAGAGGGTGGTGACTGGGGGAGATGGTAACAGGGGGTGGTAGTGTGACTGGGGGAGATGGTAACAGGGGTGGTAGTGTGACTGGGGGAGATGGTAACAGGGGTGGTAGTGTGACTGGGGGAGATGGTAACAGGGGGTGGTGTGACTGGGGGAGATGGTAACAGGGGTGGTAGTGTGACTGGGGGAGATGGTAACAGGGGGTGGTAGTGTGACTGGGGGAGATGGTAACAGGGGTGGTAGTGTGACTGGGGGAGATGGTAACAGGGGTGGTAGTGTGACTGGGGAGATGGTAACAGGGGTGGTAGTGTGACTGGGGGAGATGGTAACAGGGGTGGTAGTGTGACTGGGGGAGATGGTAACAGGGGTGGTAGTGTGACTGGGGGAGATGGTAACAGGGGTGGTAGTGTGACTGGGGGAGATGGTAACAGGGGGTGGTAGTGTGACTGGGGGAGATGGTAACAGGGGGGTGGTAGTGTGACTGGGGGAGATGGTAACAGGGGGTGGTAGTGTGACTGGGGGAGATGGTAACAGGGGTGGTAGTGTGACTGGGGGAGATGGTAACAGGGGGTGGTAGTGTGACTGGGGGAGATGGTAACAGGGGGTGGTAGTGTGACTGGGGGAGATGGTAACAGGGGGAACAGTGTGACTGGGGGAGATGGTAACTGGGGGGTGGTAGTGTGACTGGGGGAGATGGTAACAGGGGTGGTAGTGTGACTGGGGGAGATGGTAACAGGGGGTGGTAGTGTGACTGGGGGAGATGGTAACAGGGGGTGGTAGTGTGACTGGGGGAGATGGTAACAGGGGGTGGTAGTGTGACTGGGGGAGATGGTAACAGGGGTGGTAGTGTGACTGGGGGAGATGGTAACAGGGGTGGTAGTGTGACTGGGGGAGATGGTAACAGGGGGTGGTAGTGTGACTGGGGAGATGGTAACAGGGGGTGGTAGTGTGACTGGGGGAGATGGTAACAGGGGTGGTAGTGTGACTGGGGAGATGGTAACAGGGGGTGGTAGTGTGACTGGGGAGATGGTAACAGGGGGTGGTAGTGTGACTGGGGGAGATGGTAACAGGGGGTGGTAGTGTGACTGGGGGAGATGGTAACAGGGGTGGTAGTGTGACTGGGGGAGATGGTAACAGGGGTGGTAGTGTGACTGGGGGAGATGGTAACAGGGGTGGTAGTGTGACTGGGGGAGATGGTAACAGGGGGTGGTAGTGTGACTGGGGGAGATGGTAACAGGGGTGGTAGTGTGACTGGGGGAGATGGTAACAGGGGGTGGTAGTGTGACTGGGGGAGATGGTAACAGGGGGTGGTAGTGTGACTGGGGGAGATGGTAACAGGGGTGGTAGTGTGACTGGGGGAGATGGTAACAGGGGTGGTAGTGTGACTGGGGGAGATGGTAACAGGGGGTGGTAGTGTGACTGGGGGAGATGGTAACAGGGGTGGTAGTGTGACTGGGGGAGATGGTAACAGGGGGTGGTAGTGTGACTGGGGGAGATGGTAACAGGGGGTGGTAGTGTGACTGGGGGAGATGGTAACAGGGGGATGGTAGTGTGACTGGGGGAGATGGTAACAGGGGTGGTAGTGTGACTGGGGGAGATGGTAACAGGGGGTGGTAGTGTGACTGGGGGAGATGGTAACAGGGGGTGGTAGTGTGACTGGGGGAGATGGTAACAGGGGGTGGTAGTGTGACTGGGGGAGATGGTAACAGGGGTGGTAGTGTGACTGGGGGAGATGGTAACAGGGGGTGGTAGTGTGACTGGGGGAGATGGTAACAGACTGGGGGGGTGGTAGTGTGACTGGGGGAGATGGTAACAGGGGGTGGTAGTGTGACTGGGGGAGATGGTAACAGTGTGACTGGGGGAGATGGTAACAGGGGTGGTAGTGTGACTGGGGGAGATGGTAACAGGGGTGGTAGTGTGACTGGGGGAGATGGTAACAGAGGGGTGGTAGGGGGTGGTGTGACTGGGGGAGATGGTAACAGGGGTGGTAGTGTGACTGGGGGAGATGGTAACAGGGGTGGTAGTGTGACTGGGGGAGATGGTAACAGAGGGTGGTAGTGTGACTGGGGGAGATGGTAACAGGGGTGGTAGTGTGACTGGGGGAGATGGTAACAGGGGTGGTAGTGTGACTGGGGGAGATGGTAACAGAGGGTGGTAGTGTGACTGGGGGAGATGGTAACAGAGGGTGGTAGTGTGACTGGGGGAGATGGTAACAGGGGTGGTAGTGTGACTGGGGGAGATGGTAACAGGGGGTGGTAGTGTGACTGGGGGAGATGGTAACAGGGGTGGTAGTGTGACTGGGGGAGATGGTAACAGGGGGTGGTAGTGTGACTGGGGGAGATGGTAACAGGGGGTGGTAGTGTGACTGGGGGAGATGGTAACAGGGGTGGTAGTGTGACTGGGGGAGATGGTAACAGGGGTGGTAGTGTGACTGGGGGAGATGGTAACAGGGGGTGGTAGTGTGACTGGGGGAGATGGTAACAGGGGTGGTAGTGGTAGTGTGACTGGGGGAGATGGTAACAGGGGGTGGTAGTGTGACTGGGGGAGATGGTAACAGGGGGTGGTAGTGTGACTGGGGGAGATGGTAACAGGGGTGGTAGTGTGACTGGGGAGATGGTAACAGGGGTGGTAGTGTGACTGGGGGAGATGGTAACAGAGGGTGGTAGTGTGACTGGGGGAGATGGTAACAGGGGGTGGTAGTGTGACTGGGGGAGATGGTAACAGGGGTGGTAGTGTGACTGGGGGAGATGGTAACAGAGGGTGGTAGTGTGACTGGGGGAGATGGTAACAGGGGTGGTAGTGTGACTGGGGGAGATGGTAACAGGGGTGGTAGTGTGACTGGGGGAGATGGTAACAGGGGTGGTAGTGTGACTGGGGGAGATGGTAACAGGGGTGGTAGTGTGACTGGGGGAGATGGTAACAGGGGGTGGTAGTGTGACTGGGGGAGATGGTAACAGGGGTGGTAGTGTGACTGGGGGAGATGGTAACAGGGGTGGTAGTGTGACTGGGGGAGATGGTAACAGGGGGTGGTAGTGTGACTGGGGGAGATGGTAACAGGGGTGGTAGTGTGACTGGGGGAGATGGTAACAGGGGGTGGTAGTGTGACTGGGGGAGATGGTAACAGGGGGTGGTAGTGTGACTGGGGGAGATGGTAACAGGGGTGGTAGTGTGACTGGGGGAGATGGTAACAGGGGTGGTAGTGTGACTGGGGGAGATGGTAACAGGGGGTGGTAGTGTGACTGGGGAGATGGTAACAGGGGGTGGTAGTGTGACTGGGGGAGATGGTAACAGGGGGTGGTAGTGTGACTGGGGGAGATGGTAACAGGGGGTGGTAGTGTGACTGGGGGAGATGGTAACAGAGTGACTGGGGGAGATGGTAACAGGGGGTGGTAGTGTGACTGGGGGAGATGGTAACAGGGGTGGTAGTGTGACTGGGGGAGATGGTAACAGGGGTGGTAGTGTGACTGGGGGAGATGGTAACAGGGGGTGGTAGTGTGACTGGGGGAGATGGTAACAGGGGTGGTAGTGTGACTGGGGGAGATGGTAACAGGGGTGGTAGTGTGACTGGGGGAGATGGTAACAGAGGGTGGTAGTGTGACTGGGGGAGATGGTAACAGGGGTGGTAGTGTGACTGGGGAGATGGTAACAGGGGTGGTAGTGTGACTGGGGAGATGGTAACAGGGGTGGTAGTGTGACTGGGGGAGATGGTAACAGGGGTGGTAGTGTGACTGGGGAGATGGTAACAGGGGTGGTAGTGTGACTGGGGGAGATGGTAACAGGGGGTGGTAGTGTGACTGGGGAGATGGTAACAGGGGTGGTAGTGTGACTGGGGGAGATGGTAACAGGGGGTGGTAGTGTGACTGGGGGAGATGGTAACAGGGGTGGTAGTGTGACTGGGGGAGATGGTAACAGGGGGTGGTAGTGTGACTGGGGGAGATGGTAACAGGGGTGGTAGTGTGACTGGGGAGATGGTAACAGGGGGTGGTAGTGTGACTGGGGAGATGGTAGCAGAGTGACTGGGGGAGATGGTAACAGGGGTGGTAGTGTGACTGGGGGAGATGGTAACAGGGGTGGTAGTGTGACTGGGGGAGATGGTAACAGAGGGTGGTAGTGTGACTGGGGGAGATGGTAACAGGGGGTGGTAGTGTGACTGGGGGAGATGGTAACAGGGGATGGTAGTGTGACTGGGGGGTGGTAGTGTGACTGGGGGAGATGGTAACAGGGGGTGGTAGTGTGACTGGGGGAGATGGTAACAGGGGTGGTAGTGTGACTGGGGGAGATGGTAACAGGGGTGGTAGTGTGACTGGGGGAGATGGTAACAGGGGGTGGTAGTGTGACTGGGGGAGATGGTAACAGGGGGTGGTAGTGTGACTGGGGGAGATGGTAACAGGGGTGGTAGTGTGACTGGGGGAGATGGTAACAGGGGTGGTAGTGTGACTGGGGAGATGGTAACAGGGGTGGTAGTGTGACTGGGGGAGATGGTAACAGGGGGTGGTAGTGTGACTGGGGGAGATGGTAACAGGGGGTGGTAGTGTGACTGGGGGAGATGGTAACAGGGGGTGGTAGTGTGACTGGGGGAGATGGTAACAGGGGTGGTAGTGTGACTGGGGGAGATGGTAACAGGGGGTGGTAGTGTGACTGGGGGAGATGGTAACAGGGGTGGTAGTGTGACTGGGGGAGATGGTAACAGGGGGTGGTAGTGTGACTGGGGGAGATGGTAACAGGGGGTGGTAGTGTGACTGGGGGAGATGGTAACAGGGGTGGTAGTGTGACTGGGGGAGATGGTAACAGGGGGTGGTAGTGTGACTGGGGGAGATGGTAACAGGGGTGGTAGTGTGACTGGGGGAGATGGTAACAGGGGTGGTAGTGTGACTGGGGGAGATGGTAACAGGGGGTGGTAGTGTGACTGGGGGAGATGGTAACAGGGGGTGGTAGTGTGACTGGGGGAGATGGTAACAGGGGTGGTAGTGTGACTGGGGGAGATGGTAACAGAGGGTGGTAGTGTGACTGGGGGAGATGGTAACAGAGGGTGGTAGTGTTAATACTGCAGCCTCAGTCAGGTTCATACGGTTGTACACCAGGTGTTCAAACAACAGAGTATTGAAATCCCCCTCCTCATTTCCCTCCTGGTCTCTCCTCTCTTACTGCTCTGCAATCCTCTCAATTCCATTTCAGGGCTTTATTGTCATGGGAAACATATGTTTACATCGCTGAAGTAGATAAACTAAAGTGAAATAAACAATAAAAATGAACAGTAAACGTTCCACTCCCCTCCTCTCGTTCTGCAATCCCCTCTCCCTCAGTCTTTAACCAAACAAACACAACTGGATAGACCAGTAGGGTTGGTCTAGCATCGGCAGCACGATCACTATTTGCATCGTAACCAACAGGGAAGACTAGACGGATATTTGCATGTTGTGAAGAAAGTCGTGTCCTAAATGCCACCCAATTCTTTACATAGCGAACAACTTCTGAGCAGGGCTCCTTAGATTACAGAGATTCCTCACAAAACTCAGACAAAAATGTAATATAAATGTAATACAAATGTAATTTAAATGTAATTTAAATGTAATTTAAATGTAATATAAATTCATAGAAATGGTCCTTTAAGAGGAAAGATTGTTGAAATCTTTTTGTATTGAATCGTATTGAAAGGAAAAGATCCCTAATGTTTATTTGTCAATATTCATACATGTAAATAAAAGTCACTGAAATTAAAATACTACTCATAGATAAAGAGGTAAAAAGCTTTTCCTTACAACATTTGTAGCACCCTGCTGCATCCTGATTGTGTGGTAAGGGGTTAGGGGTTAGGGTTTAGGGGGTAAGGATTTAGGGGTTAGGGGTAAGGGGTTAGGGGTAAGGGTTTAGGGGTTACGGTTTAGGGGGTAAGGGTTTAGGGGTTAGGGTAAGGGTTTAGGGGTAAGGGTTTATGGGTTAGGGTTTAGGGGGTAAGGGTTTAGGGGGTAAGGGGTTAGGGGTAAGGGGTAAGGGGTTAGGGGTTAGGGGTAAGGGGTAAGGGTTTAGGGGTGAGGGGTTAGGGGTGAGGGGTTAGGGGTTAGGGGTTAGGGGTAAGGGGTTAGGGTTTAGGGGTTAGGGGTAAGGGTTAGGGGCAATATTCTACAATCAGCTTATAAGGTGGGTGGTTCCAGAGCTGAATGCTGATTGGCTGACAGTCGTGGTATATCAGACAAGATACCACGGGTATGACAAAACATTTTTACTGTTCTACTTACGTTGGTAACCAGTTTATAACAGCAATAAGGCACCTCAGAGGGTTGTGATATATGGCCAATATACCACGGCTAAGGGCTGTATACTCTGCGATACGTCGTGCCTAAGAACAGCCCTGAGCCGTGGTATATTGGTCATATACCACCCCCCCCCTCAGGCCTTAATGCTTATTTAAATATTATGGACTCTTAAAGGAGACCTGGGTGAGGCCAAAATGTCAGAAATATGCCAACTTTAAATCTATTATTTCTCAATTATGCTTTGATACAAATGTCAAATATACTGTATGGCAACAATCCTTCCTTCAAAGGCCCATTCTACGGGGCTACACTGTGTTCTACGGGCTACACTGTGTTCTACGGGCTACACTGTGTTCTACGGGCGACACTGTGTTCCATGGGCGACACTGTGTTCTACGGGCGACACTGTGTTCTACGGGCGACACTGTGTTCTACTGGCTACACTGTGTTCCACGGGCTACACTGTGTTCCACCGGCTACAATGTGTTCCACGGGCTACACTGTGTTCCACCGGCTACATTGTGTTCCACCGGCTACATTGTGTTCCACCGGCTACATTGTGTTCCACAGCTACATTGTGTTCTACGGGCTACATTGCGTTCCACCGACTACATTGTGTTCCAACGACTACATTGTGTTCCAACGACTACATTGTGTTCCAACGACTACATTGTGTTCTACGGGCTACATTGCGTTCCACCGACTACATTGTGTTCCAACGACTACATTGTGTTCCAACGACTACATTGTGTTCTACGGGCTACATTGCGTTCCACCGACTACATTGTGTTCCACCGGCTACATTGTGTTCCAACGACTACATTGTGTTCTACGGGCTACATTGTGTTCCAACGACTACATTGTGTTCCAACGACTACATTGTGTTCCACCGACTACATTGTGTTCCACCGGCTACATTGTGTTCCAACGACTACATTGTGTTCTATGGGCTACATTGCGTTCCACCGACTACATTGTGAAAATCCCCACAATCATGTTATGTTCTCTGTCTGTGTTTCGTGAGGAATCACTCATTACCTACCACAGGTTGTCCATGATGTTATGAGGTCTATCAATGCTATGAATTATGGTGCAAATATTGCATGTTCCAACACTACCGGTCTCATCAAGAATAAGGGTGTGTTGTGTGCGTGCGGTCTTCGTCAGACACAGACACAATCCCTGCCTAATCCAGATGGTGTGATAAGGGTTTAGGGTTTAGGGTTTAGGGTGTTAGAGGAGAGACAGTGTCAATATTTAAAAAAATCCCCCCAAAAAAAAAATCTGAACATGAGAATAATTTAGATGAAATTCAAACTGATAAGAGGCTCATATGTAATCGGATGCATATCAGTGGTTCTGATCCCCTCTAACTGGAGACTAATTTACATTTACATTTACATTTAAGTCATTTAGCAGACACAATCCCTTATCCAGATGCGACTTACAAGGGTTTGGTTTGCATTTACCTTATGACAGACAGTGGGATTTAAAAAAAGTCAGCCCCCCAAAAAAAAAATCTGAACATGAGAATAATTTAGATGAAATTCAAACTGATAAAACTTAGGGGTGTAAGGGATTACTTAACCTATCCTAGGTATTCCTTAAAGAGGTTAGACCTGGGACACCAAGTAGGTGCAATTCATTATCAGAGAGATGTGGAGAAACAGCAGGCTCCGAACCTCGAAGGGTCACAGTTGAACACCCCCCTGCACTATTCCACCGTACCAAGCAAAAAAAGGAACTGCTCATTTGGTTAAAAACAAAGTCAATTTTTGCTACATTAAATACATGCTTAACTCATGTGGACATTATTATTATTATACATTATACATTATTATTATATATTATATGTGGACAAATATCCTGCCTCTATTGTACTGTGTTTTGGAGAGAATAGGGGACATGTTAGCAGTTACTGTATAAAGTCACTGTGAAACAAAGGTAAATAAAAGTCATTTTTCTCAGATCCACGCTATGAGCAGTTACTGTATGTTTTGGCTTGCTGGGGCAGAATCACCCTGTACAGGCTAGAGGCTTGCGCATGTTAACTACTACGAGCCGATCAATTCTCAAGCAACAACGTACTCGAAACCTCAAACCTCTGTTGTCATACTGCAGTTGATGCAACCTTTCAACCAGCCCACATCGCCAACCTTTCCCAGAAAACCTTCTCCTTTCAACCAGCCCACGTCGCCAACCTTTCCCAGAAAACCTTCTCCTTTCAACCAGCCCACGTCGCCAACCTTTCCCAGAAAACCTTCTCCTTTCAACCAGCCCACATCTCCAACCTTTCCCAGAAAACCTTCTCCTTTCAACCAGCCCACATCACCATTGTGTCCAGTAGTACCATATCAACACTATACCACCCATTGTGTCCAGTAGTACCATATCAACCTATTCATTGTGTCCAGTAGAATCAACACTATACCACCCATTGTGTCCAGTTACCATATCAACACTATACCACCCATTGTGTCCAGTAGTACCATATCAACACTATACCACCCATTGTGTCCAGTAACCTTTCCCAGAAAACCATATCTATACCACCCATTGTGTCAACCACACTATACCACCCATTGTGTCCAGTAGTACCATATCAACACTATACCACCCATTGTGTCCAGTAGTACCAATCAACACTATACCACCCATTGTGTCACCAGCCCACATACCACCATTGTGTCCAGTAGTACCATATCAACACTATACCACCCATTGTGTCCAGTAGTACCATATCAACACTATACCACCCATTGTGTCCAGTAGTACCATATCAACACTATACCACCCATTGTGTCCAGTAGTACCATATCAACACTATACCACCCATTGTGTCCAGTAGTACCATATCAACACTATACCACCCATTGTGTCCTATATCAACACTATACCACCCATTGTGTCCAGTAGTACCATATCAACACTATACCACCCATTGTGTCCAGTAGTACCATATCAACACTATACCACCCATTGTGTCCAGTAGTACCATATCAACACTATACCACCCATTGTGTCCAGTAGTACCATATCAACACTATACCACCCATTGTGTCCAGTAGTACCATATCAACACTATACCACCCATTGTGTCCAGTAGTACCATATCAACACTATACCACCCATTGTGTCCAGTAGTACCATATCAACATATCACCCATTGTGTCCAGTAGTACCATATCAACACTATACCACCCATTGTGTCCAGTAGTACCATATCAACACTATACCACCCATTGTGTCCAGTAGTACCATATCAACACTATACCACCCATTGTGTCCAGTAGTACCATATCAACACTATACCACCCATTGTGTCCAGTATACCATATCAACACTATACCACCCATTGTGTCCAGTAGTACCATATCAACACTATACCACCCATTGTGTCCAGTAGTACCATATCACCACTATACCACCCATTGTGTCCAGTAGTACCATATCACCACTATACCACCCATTGTGTCCAGTAGTACCATATCACCACTATACCACCCATTGTGTCCAGTAGTACCATATCAACACTATACCACCCATTGTGTCCAGTAGTACCATATCAACACTATACCACCCATTGTGTCCAGTAGTACCATATCAACACTATACCACCCATTGTGTCCAGTAGTACCATATCAACACTATACCACCCATTGTGTCCAGTAGTACCATATCAACACTATACCACCCATTGTGTCCAGTAGTACCATATCAACACTATACCACCCATTGTGTCCAGTAGTACCATATCAACACTATACCACCCATTGTGTCCAGTAGTACCATATCAACACTATACCACCCATTGTGTCCAGTAGTACCATATCAACACTATACCACCCATTGTGTCCAGTAGTACCATATCAACACTATACCACCCATTGTGTCCAGTAGTACCATATCAACACTATACCACCCATTGTGTCCAGTAGTACCATATACCTCGGTATGGTACAGAAACGGTATGAAAACCTGGATACTGCCCCAACACGACTGAGTGAGTGTTAGAGAGTGGTGGGTTAGGGGCTGTTAGGAAGTAGGCTGGATTAGAGATTAAGAACCCGTCATCAGGAAGGCAGGCAGGGGAAATCCCTAATCCAGGAGCAGGGGAGAGGCAGAGATTATGAAGGGGAAGGGGGATATAGGGAAGATGTTAGGTTGACATGTTATACCCCTGGCCAAAGAAACGCCAGGAGAAAAAGCCAGGGACACACTATGGTAATGTCAAATGAAATGGCACAACCCCCATCCTAAACCAGGATGAACAGGGGGCCAATGTCAAACCCCTCATCTCTCTTCCACGTGTCAAACCCCTCATCTCTCTTCCACCTGTCAAACCCCTCATCTCTCTTCCACGTGTCAAACCCCTCATCTCTCTTCCACGTGTCAAACCCCTCATCTCTCTTCCACGTGTCAAACCCCTCATCTCTCTTCCACGTGTCAAACCCCTCATCTCTCTTCCACGTGCCAAACCCCTCATCTCTCTTCCACGTGCCAAACCCCTCATCTCTCTTCCACGTGTCAAACCCCTCATCTCTCTTCCACGTGTCAAACCCCTCATCTCTCTTCCACGTGTCAAACCCCTCATCTCTCTTCCACGTGTCAAACCCCTCATCTCTCTTCCACGTGTCAAACCCCTCATACAGTTGAAGTTTACATAGCCAAATACATTTAAACTCAATTTCACAAATATTGACACTTAATCCAAGTAAAAATTCCCCGTTTTAGGATCACCACTTTAAGAATGTGAAATGTCAGAATAATAGTAGAGAGAATAATATATTTCAGCTTTTATTTCTTCCATCACATTCCCAGTGGGTCAAAAGTTTAATTACAGTCAATTAGTATTTGGTAGCATTGCCTTTAAATTGTTGCACTTGCTCACACTCTTTTCAGTTCTGCCCACACATTTTCTACAGGATTGAGGTCAGGGCTTTGTGATGGCCACCTTTGCAACCAAGCTTTAACTTCCTGACTGAGGTCTTGAGATGTTGCTTCAATATATCCACAATTGTCTTTCCTCGTGATGCCATCTATTTTGTGAAGTGCACCAGTCCCTCCTGCAGCAAAGCACCCCCACAACATGATGCTGCCACCCCTGTGCTTCACGGTTGGGATGGTGTTCTTTGGCTTGCAAGCCTCCCCCTCCAAACATAACGATGGTCATTATGGCCAAACAGTTCTATTTTTGTTTTATCAGACCAGAGGACATTTCTCAAAAAGTACAATCTTTGTCCCCGTGTGCAGTTGCAAAACGTAGTTTGGCTTTTTAATGGCGGGTTTGGAGCAGTGGCTTCCTCCTTGCTGAGCGGCCTTTCAGGTTATGTCGATATAGGACTTGTTTTACTGTGGATATAGAAAATGTTGTACCTGGTTCCTCCAGCATCTTCACAAGGTCCTTTGCTGCTGTTCTGGGATTTATTTTCACGAAAGTACGTTCATCTCTAGGAGACAGAACGTGTCTCCTTCCTGAGGCGGTATGACGGCTGCGTGGTCCCATAGTGTTTATACTTGCGTACTATTGTTTGAACAGATGAACGTGGTACCTTCAGGCGTTTGGAAATTGCTCCCAAGGATGAACCAGACTTGGAGGTCAACAATTTGTTTTTCCTGAGGTCTTGTCTGATAGCTTTTGATTTCCCCATGATGTCAAGCAAAGAGGCACTGAGTTTGAAGGTAGGCCTTGAAACACAGCCACAGGTACACCTCCAATTGACTCAAATTAGGTCAATTATCCTATCAGAAGCTTCTAAAGCCATGACATATTTTTGGGAATTTTCCAAGCTGTTTAAAGGCACAGTCAACTTAGTGTAGGTAAACTTTGACCCACTGGAATTGTGATACAGTGAAATAATCTGTCTAAACAATTGTTGGAAAAGTGACTTGTCATGCACAAAGTAGATGTCCTAACCGACTTGCCAAAACTATAGTTTGTTAAGAAGACATTTGTAGAGTGGTTGAAAAACGAGTTTTAATGACTCCAACCTAAGTGTATGTAAACTTCTGATTTCCAACTGTTAATCTTCCACATCTACATCTGTTGACAATGATGACACCAGAAAAAAATAGAAAATCACACCAAGTAATGTGTGAGTTGGAGGCAGTGGTACAACAGATTGGTTGCTGTGTATCCAAACAAGGCTCAATGAATGCGGTCAATTTCATGTACAGCAGCTCTCTTTTAGTTGGCGCATTCTTAGCTGTAAATAATATATATATATAACTTAGATAAACGTTTAAATTTAAAAAGTTATGCTCTCAACAACTGAAATGTATTTTGGCTTGTCCCTCTTTGCACCAGGCATAGCTGTAACTCTAGCTCTACTACAAATGGACAGGTGTTTAAAATAAAACACGGATGACATTCTCAAAAAGTTGCCTTTGAACCAGACGGACACTTTATAAATAGCTGTTGCGTGTACTACAGATCTCTGGCTTAAACACAGCAGGACTGCTGGTCTTTGATGCTAGTTATGTTATTTCAGTTGTAAAAAATGCAGCTTGACGTACATGGGGCGTGAGTAGCGTCTGCCTCGGAAAACACCTCGTCCGACCGACGGTCCGTCCGTCCGTCGGTCGGTAGAAGAATGCGTAGAGCGGGATAGTAGCAAGTGCCGACATAAGATTTTAAACTCCACTAAATATCTAGTTACCTTCAAACAAACACATTCATACGACGGCAACACGCTTTACTTACAATAGTTTTAGCAATTTAAATTCGTTTTGACATCAGCGGCCACGCTACAGTTAGCAATTTAGTTTGCCAACGCACTCACAAGTTCAGAAAAGTCAACTTACCTTGTCGTAGATTGACGGTGCGGTCCTGGTTTATCCAAAGTTTTCAGAGATAAAAACGCACTGACCGACTGTCCGTCGACCCCGCCCCCAGAAACAGGGTCGCTTGGTGCGACGGATGCGGCGCGGTTCTCTGCCGGAGAGGAGCGTCTGTCGCCGGTATGAAAAGGGAACTCCGGGTGAGTTGCGGTCGGGTTGGAAATGGAACACGTCGTAGAGGACAGGACGTAAAAAAGGAGCGTCGCTTCTCCAAAGGGGAGTGAGTGGTGTCTCAAATAAGGGAAGTTATGAATTCTAGTAAGGCTTTTATCGGGTTTGTAAACTAAATATTGAACACCAATTTAAAATGTTACTACTCTGTCTGGGATACAGGCAAACTGTCAAAATCGGATATTTCTTGAATAGACAAGACACTGAGAAACTATAGACATGCATGATTCAAAATTGGTCAGACAAACCAGGCATGGTTTGTAGGCAAAATAAGACAAAAGTGAATCATCTTTCTAGAAGCGGAATAACTTGATTAATCCAGGTTTGATTGTCTATCATTAGAAATGGACAGAAAAAAAATATTACATTTTTAAAAAAGGACCAACATGAGTTCAGTTCATTTGATCTTTTTACATTGACCCATCTATATATAAAATGCATAATGGAAAATTACAGCTGAGCTGATTAAAAACAAACTATTAACGAGACAATGTTGCAATGTATGTGTTGTTTCAGTGGCGAAGCATGAATATAGGACCTTGAATATAGGCCTTGAGGGACCAAAAATATTAAAATGTATCAAACTCAATTACCTAGAAAATAACAGAAAACACAGCGTCACTTAATGTGCCAACATTTTATTTTCTGTAGTCGGACCCTTCAGGTTCTAGTGGAGGAGCAATACTTTTTGACGACATTATGAAAGGATCAAAAACAGTCCTGGCTGTGCTTCAGGCTGCCGCACGTGGAAACAGAACAGTCATGGACACGTGACACACAGCATAACATGGTAGCCGTAAAAACACCTCTATATCACCAATAGCGACAACAGTAGTGTCACAAAGGTGACAGGCTCGTGTTGCTGAAAGGACAGCGGCCGTAATACCTGTGCAACTCCAATGGTCGATGAGGAAGAGCCAGATTTGGTCAAAACACACAGAGACAACGCTGATAGACAGGAGACAGCAGTCACAAACAGCATCAGATAATGTTACAGATTAAGCATCCCATTCACTCCAGTAGCCCACGTGAAATCATAACTATACAAAAGCACAACCATTTAATTTCCAAATGATATGAACAAATCAGCTACTACTTCTCATTAAAAATATACTGCATTTGATCTAGGGTTTAAATGCAATAATCTGTTTCAAAAGAACCCGGAGCGAGTTTTTAAAAAAATGCCCTTATTCTCTTTTTAAAATGTTTTCTTTTAAAATGGTCCTACCCACGCATGTCAAAAAGTGATTTGTTTCATTTGTCGGTCAAAATTCTGCTCTATTAGACACTTTTCCAGTACACAACACACACGTCATATATTATTTTAAGTTGTCAAAACTAAATATATTTTGGGGGTTTCGCATACACTTACAATGATGTTTTGAGTCTTGCTTGGACAGTCGCTAGTGTGAAATGTACTCATAATGATGTTTTGAGTCTTGCTTGGACAGTCGCTAGTGTGAAATGTACTCATAATGATGTTTTGAGTCTTGCTTGGACAGTCGCTAGTGTGAAATGTACTCATAAGCAACATGTAAATCACGGCTTTATTTACTGCTGTTCTATGAGAACTCCCCCTTGTCCTGACACGGGGTCTACTGGGTTAAATGGCAGGGGCCTTACTGTCCAGCTTCTGATTGGCTTAGCCAATGGTTGATTGTGCTAGCTAGATTTTACTACCCAGAGACTACCATAGAATATCCTGATTAGATATTTTTTTTCGCTCTTCGGTATTAACCCTTCTCTTGCAAACAAATTGGAGAGATGAAATCAGAAGACCACACAATTATTATACAGATGAAATGGAAATTAAAACGAAATTTCATTTAAAAAAAAATACACCTTTTTATAAATCCTAGGGCCTTCTCTGAAAGCGCGCCCCCCCACCACGCCACAGAAATGTTGTAAACCAGAATCATTTAGGTTAAGGGCACTTAAGGCACAGATGTGACAGGCTACAATCTTTAGGTTACATTACTTCAGATAAATTGACTAATAATCTCAATTCAATATAATTTTACAACAAATGTACAAGTCACTAAATAATTGGAAGAGAGGTGTGTAGGCAACCCTGTTCCTGGAGGATTTTGTTCCAACTAGGCACCTCATCAGACCAACTGAGCGAATGGACCAGTTCAATGATACACCTAAATTCAACACACCTGGTCTTACAGGCCGGTTAAATAAGGGCCTTTGGCCCTCCAGGAACAAGGCTGGCCTTGGGGTGTATTCATGCCGTCGATTCTGTTGCACAACAGAACGTTTTGCAACTGTTTGGAATTCATTGGAAACATTCAGGTAAGTCCTCCCTCTCTTTTCATTCCTTTAAAAAAAAAAAAAAAAAAACATTTTGCAACATAATTGGCAGAATGAAAACACCTGGGTTAAGCTATATTACAGCTTCAAAGGTTAACGTCTATAATCTACAAAAAAATATTTGAATAAATCAATCCATATTAAAATAAAGTTAAAGGTTACCACCTTTGTATCAATTGTCTACATACAGCACAGACTGTAATAAAATATAGATTGCTACATTCATCATAAGAAATAGTATCTTTCCGCTATTCAGAAATATATTGTCTCAAACTCTATAAAAAAACTAAATATGTAATTTGTTGAAATTGTAATTCAGTAGAGCAGATGGTTCTAAAGGAGGCCAGCCGCCTCTCCCACCAAGGGCCAGTCCCAAATGGCCCACTATTCCCTAGGGAAAGTAGTGCACTACATAAGGGATAGGGCCCTGGTCTATAGTAGTGCACTACATAGGGGATAGGGTGATATTTGGCATGTATCCTACAAGTGTGTGCACCAGAGATGACATTAAATTATGTTGAGACTGAGAGGACAGCGGCAGAGTTGGCACTTGCAGTTCTCCTTCCTCCCTCCCCCTCCCCTAGAATCTACTTCCTCCTCCCACTACACTTCCACCCTCCCCCCTAGAATCTACTTCCTCTTCCCACTACACTTCCACCCTCCCTCCTAGAATCTACTTCCTCCTCCCACTACACTTCCACCCTCCCCCCTAGAATCTACTTCCTCCTCCCACTACACTTCCAACTTCCCTCCCCTATAATCTACTTCCCCCTCCCACCCTCCCTCTCCCCTAGAATCTACTTCCTCCTCCCACTACACTTCCACCCTCCCTCTCCCCTAGAAACTACTTCCTCTTCCCACTACACTTCCACCCTCCCCCCTAGAATCTACTTCCTCCTCCCACTACACTTCCAACCTACCTCCCCTATAATCTACTTCCCCCTCCCACCCTCCCTCTCCCCTAGAATCTACTTCCTCCTCCCACTACACTTCCACCCTCCCTCTCCCCTAGAAACTACTTCCTCTTCCCACTACACTTCCACCCTCCCCCCTAGAATCTACTTCCTCCTCCCACTACACTTCCAACCTACCTCCCCTATAATCTACTTCCCCCTCCCACCACACTTCCACCCTCCCTCTCCCCTAGAAACTCCTCCCCCTACACTTCCACCCTCCCCTAGAAACCCCTCCCCCTCCCACCACACTTCCACCCTCCCTCTCCCCTAGAAACTCCTCCCCTACACTTCCACCCTCCCTCCCTCTCCCCTAGAAACCCCTCCCCCTCCCACCCTCCCTCCCTCTCCCCTAGAAACTCCTCCCACCACACTTCCACCCTCCCCTAGAAACTCCTCCCCCTACACTTCCACCCTCCCTCCCTCTCCCCTAGAAACCCGTCCCCCTCCCACCCTCCCTCTCCCCTAGAAACTCCTCCCCCTCCCACCCTCCCTCTCCCCTAGAAACTCCTCCCCCTCCCACTACACTTCCACCCTCTCACTCCCCTAGAAACTCCTCCCCCTCCCTCTCCCCTAGAAACTCCTCCCCCTCCCACTACACTTCCACCCTCCCACTCCCCTAGAAACTCCTCCCCCTCCCACTACACTTCCACCCTCCCACTCCCCTAGAAACCCCTCCCCCTCCCACTACACTTCCACCCTCCCACTCCCCTAGAAACCCCTCCCCCTCCCACTACACTTCCACCCTCCCACTCCCCTAGAAACTCCTCCCCCTCCACTTCCACCCTCCCCTAGAAACTCCTCCCCTCCCACTACACTTCCACCCTCCCTCTCCCCTAGAAACCCCTCCCCCTCCCGCCACACTTCCACCCTCCCTCTCCCCTAGAAACCCCTCCCCCTCCCACCACACTTCCACCCTCCCTCTCCCCTAGAAACCCCTCCCCTCCCACCACACTTCCACCCTCCCTCTCCCCTAGAAACCCCTCCCCTACACTTCCACCCTCCCACTCCCCTAGAAACCCCTCCCCCTCCCACTATACTTCCACCCTCCCACTCCCCTAGAAACCCCTCCCCCCCCACTACACTTCCACCCTCCCCTAGAAACTCCTCCCCTCCCACTACACTTCCACCCTCCCTCCCTCTCCCCTAGAAACCCCTCCTCCTCCCACTACACTTCCACCCTCCCCTCCCCTAGAAACTCCTCCTCCTCCTCCCACTACACTTCCACCCTCCCCTAGAAACTCCTCCCCTCCCATACTGCTGATAGTGGAAAAGAAAACTGAGCAGCAGTTGACTAACAGCCACATGCGAGTGGTTGGAATTTCAGAACCTCATTATACACTAGAAGATCCAGCCTCTAGGACCTAGACACAATGTCCTGAGCACCCCAGAGGATCTGAAAGGACTGGACCTATTAGGAACAATAGGAGAACAGCTCCACTTTGCCTAAGGGGACAAATAACTCAGGGGTTGTTTCTGGACAGGGCCAACAGTTCTTTCAGTCCCATCCTTCCATCCGATGATCATCATCCTTCTATTGTCCTCGTTCATCACTCTTCCTTCTCCTCCAGTTTCTCTTCCTCCCCTGCTTCCTTCTCCTCCAGTTTCTCTTCCTCCCCTGCTTCCTTCTCCTCCTCCCCTGCTTCCTCTCCTCCGGTTCCTGACAGGGTGGCGTCCTCCCCAGCATGCGGCAGAGATCCGACAGGCGCTGTTGCATCTTGGGTATCCCAGAGAGCTGGGACTCCAGCTTCTGTTTCTCATCCTGGAGAGAGACACGTGTGGAGGCGTCCAGCCTCTCAAAGCGCCAGCCACCCTCTCCGTCGAACTGAAGAAGGTGGGTGTGGTACTTCCTGTAATGGGAAGGAGGGAAAGGTGCATGTTTGAGATTGACTAACATTGTATTAAAATCAAATGGATCACCGCTATCCAGAGAGATCGGAGATAGTATAGGATCTGTGTGGGGAACCGATTCATTACAGGTGTAGGTGCTGTGTGGGGAACCGATTCATTACGGGTATAGGAGCTGTGTGGGGAACCGATTCATTACGGGTATAGGAGCTGTGTGGGGAACCGATTCATTACAGGTGTAGGTGCTGTGTGGGGAACCGATTCATTACAGGTATAGGAGCTGTGTGGGGAACAGATTCATTACGGGTATAGGAGCTGTGTGGGGAACCGATTCATTACGGGTATAGGTGCTGTGTGGGGAACCGATTCATTACAGGTATAGGTGCTGTGTGGGGAACCGATTCATTACAGGTATAGGTGCTGTGTGGGGAACCGATTCATTACGGGTATAGGTGCTGTGTGGGGAACCGATTCATTACAGGTATAGGTGCTGTGTGGGGAACCGATTCATTACGGGTATAGGTGCTGTGTGGGGAACCGATTAATTATTCAAAACATATGAACTGATCGTTTCAGACCTCTACGAGCTGACTAGGGGTATGGGTTGTCCCTGCCTGGCCTCTACTCCATATGAAGTGACTAGGGGTATGGGTTGTCCCTGCCTGGCCTCTACTCCATATGGAGGGACTAGGGGTATGGGTTGTCCCTGCCTGGCCTCTACTCCATATGGAGGGACTAGGGGTATGGGTTGTCCCTGCCTGGCCTCTACTCCATATGAAGGGACTAGGGGTATGGGTTGTCCCTGCCTGGCCTCTACTCCATATGAAGTGACTAGGGGTATGGGTTGTCCCTGCCTGGCCTCTACTCCATATGAAGGGACTAGGGGTATGAGTTGTCCCTGCCTGGCCTGGCCTGGCCTCTACTCCATATGAAGGGACTAGGGGTATGAGTTGTCCCTGCCTGGCCTGGCCTGGCCTCTACTCCATATGAAGGGACTAGGGGTATGGGTTGTCCCTGCCTGGCCTGGCCTCTACTCCATATGAAGGGACTAGGGGTATGGGTTGTCCCTGCCTGGCCTCTACTCCATATGAAGGGACTAGGGGTATGGGTTGTCCCTGCCTGGCCTGGCCTCTACTCCATATGAAGGGACTAGGGGTATGGGTTGTCCCTGCCTGGCCTCTACTCCATATGAAGGGACTAGGGGTATGGGTTGTTCCTGCCTGGCCTCTACTCCATATGAAGTGACTAGGGGTATGGGTTGTCCCTGCCTGGCCTCTACTCCATATGGAGGGACTAGGGGTATGGGTTGTCCCTGCCTGGCCTCTACTCCATATGGAGGGACTAGGGGTATGGGTTGTCCCTGCCTGGCCTCTACTCCATATGAAGGGACTAGGGGTATGGGTTGTCCCTGCCTGGCCTCTACTCCATATGAAGTGACTAGGGGTATGGGTTGTCCCTGCCTGGCCTCTACTCCATATGAAGGGACTAGGGGTATGAGTTGTCCCTGCCTGGCCTGGCCTGGCCTCTACTCCATATGAAGGGACTAGGGGTATGAGTTGTCCCTGCCTGGCCTGGCCTGGCCTCTACTCCATATGAAGGGACTAGGGGTATGGGTTGTCCCTGCCTGGCCTGGCCTCTACTCCATATGAAGGGACTAGGGGTATGGGTTGTCCCTGCCTGGCCTCTACTCCATATGAAGGGACTAGGGGTATGGGTTGTCCCTGCCTGGCCTGGCCTCTACTCCATATGAAGGGACTAGGGGTATGGGTTGTCCCTGCCTGGCCTCTACTCCATATGAAGGGACTAGGGGTATGGGTTGTTCCTGCCTGGCCTCTACTCCATATGGAGGGACTAGGGGTATGGGTTGTCCCTGCCTGGCCTCTACTCCATATGAAGGGACTAGGGGTATGGGTTGTTCCTGCCTGGCCTCTACTCCATATGGAGGGACTAGGGGTATGGGTTGTTCCTGCCTGGCCTCTACTCCATATGAAGGGACTAGGGGTATGGGTTGTCCCTGCCTGGCCTCTACTCCATATGAAGGGACTAGGGGTATGGGTTGTTCCTGCCTGGCCTCTACTCCATATGAAGGGACTAGGGGTATGGGTTGTCCCTGCCTGGCCTCTACTCCATATGAAGGGACTAGGGGTATGGGTTGTCCCTGCCTGGCCTCTACTCCATATGAAGGGACTAGGGGTATGGGTTGTTCCTGCCTGGCCTCTACTCTAAAAGACACAGCAGTGACAGAGGCTGAACTCTCAGATCACCACTGCCCCCTACTGGAGGTTGCATATAACTACTCAGGCTGAGTTTACACAGGCAACCCAATTCTGGGGTGTATTCACTAGTCACAAAAAAAGGTCCCGTTTCATTGGCTTCCATTTGCTTCCTAATGTATATACACCCCCCCCCCAATAATGGTCTTTTGACCAAGGGTTGGAATTGGTTCAGGGAACAGAACCGAAAAATATCATTTGAGGAACAGAATCCAAACCGAAACTGATCCATAGTGTTCCGGAACAGAACCGTTATTTAAGCGGTTTACTTTTATTTAAAATAACGGTTCTGTTCCGGAACACTGTGGATAAGTTTACAAAATTGGCTCTTAACGACTTTCCTATACAGATTGAAAAAGTTGCTCACCAAGCACAAGCTGCTCTATCACACTAAATTGGTAAAGTACATTTAATGTTGAGCTAAAATGTTTAAAAACTCAAATGTATATTGAACAAAAATATAAAAACACAACATTTGAAGTGTTGCTCCCATGTTTCATGAAAGGGAAATAAACATCCTTGTTAGGGAGCATTTTTCTCCTTTTATATTCTCTTACATTTAATGTATCTACCATAAGCCATCTCGAACATCGTTTTAGAGAATTTGGCACTACGTCCAACCGGCATTACAACCGCAGACCACGTGTAACCACGGCCAGCCCAGGACCTCCACAACCACAGACCACGTGTAACCACGGCCAGCCCAGGACCTTCACTTCAGGCTTCTTCACCTGTGGGATCGTCGTGAGACCAGCAACCTGGACAGCTGATGAAACTGGGGGATCGTCTGAGACCAGCCACCTGGACAGCTGATGAAACTGGGGGATCGTCGTGAGACCAGCAACCTGGACAGCTGATGAAACTGGGGGATCGTCTGAGACCAGCCACCTGGACAGCTGATGAAACTGGGGATCGTCTGAGACCAGCCACCTGGACTGCTGATGAAACTGGGGGATCGTCTGAGACCATCCACCTGGACAGCTGATGAAACTGGGGTTTTGCAAAACCGAAGAATTTCTACACAAACTGTCAGAAACCGTCTCAGGGAAGCTCATCTGCGTGCTCGTACGTCCTCACCAGGGTCTTGACCTGACTGCAGTTCGGCGTCGTAACAGACTTGGGAAAATGTTCACCGTCGACGGCCACTGGCCTCGCTGGAGAAGTGAGCTCTGTACCGGGCAGAAGGCATGTAAGATGTAGTGTGGGCGAGCGGTTTACTGATGTCAACGTTGTGAACAGAGGGCCCCCCATGGTAGCGGTGGGGTTATGGTATGGGCAGGTATACAGTTCCCTGCTACGGACAATCAACACAATTGCATTTGATCAATGGCAGATTGAATGCACAGAGACACAGTGACGAGATCCTGAGGCCCATTGTTGTGTAATTAATCTACTGTCATCACTAAGTTTCAGCAGGATAATGCACAGCCCCATGTCGCAGGGATCTGTACACACAATTCCTGGAAGCTGACAACGTCCCAGTTCTTCCATGGCCTCCATACTCAGACATGTCACCCATTGAGCATGTTCGGGATGCTCTGGATCGACATGCATGACAGTGTGTTCCAGTTCCCGCCCAATATCCAGAAATTTCGCACAGCCATTGAAGAGGAGTGGGACAACATTCCACAGGCCACAATCAACAGCCTGATCAACTCTATGTGAAGGAGATGTGTCACGCTGCATGAGGCAATGGTGGCAACACCAGACACGGACCGGGTCTCTGATCCACGACCAGACACCGGCCGGGTCTCTGATCCACACCAGATACGGACCGGGTCTCTGATCCACGACCCTTGACCTTTAAGGTATCTGTGACCAACAGATGCATATCTATTCCCAGTCATGTGAAATCCATAGATTAGAGCCCAATTTACTTGTTTCAATTGACTGTTTTCCTTATGAACTGTAACAAATAGTTGCGTGTAGCGTTTGTGTGTTCAGTGTATATATCAGAGGCGCATAAAGGAACGATAAACTAGTACTTTGTGTTCAAACCCCCCCCCCCCCCCCAAAAAATGGTTCAGAACAAAACGATTGGGAAATTATTTTGGTTCCAACCCCCATCCATATTTTTCTCAGCGCTGATCTGATTGGTCTAAAGACCAATTAGTGAAAACGAGATCAGAATTGGGCTGCCTGTGTAAACGTTCTAGAGCACATTGCTTAGATACGAAAAACAAATCTAATTTTCGTATTTATGTTCCCCATAGTTTCCTTCAGGAAAGAATTGTTAGATGAATAAATACTGAATCTGTAAAAAAAGTTTAAAAAAGCGCTATATAAATAAATTGATTGGTTGATTGATAAGCATGCTGACCAGAGGGAGGGTCTATGGGTTATCGACAGCAGTGCTATCCCAGCATCCTTTGTTGCCTGGAAGATCTTCCTCCACGTCGATGCTGACAGCGCTGGTACACTCATCTAGCAGGGCATACTTAGGCCTGGGCAAGACAACACACACACTGCATTAGTAGGAAGTCCAAAGATACCATTTCAGTCCTCCAACGCCGATATGGTATAGGAATAGATTGAGACAACAGCTCATCATAACAGGTTTTTAGTTTCCATCATTACGGAGTGAGGAATACAGTTTGTGTATGACCGTACCTGTGGTAGAAGAACATCAAATTGCCATCCAATCCTCTGTTCTCTCCTCCTGACAACACATCGCCTGATCGCTTTCTAAGCTCACCCATGCCCTCTCAGTATGTAGACCAGGTTGGCCAGTTTCCGAGGATCCCCTCTAGCTGCTGGTCCGTGAATCCTCTCTCCTCCATCTCGATCTCTGTGTCTGGGTAGATCCAACTGGTCTACTTGAGTTCCCACCGACATGTCACCTGATGGACAGCGAAAATAAACATTTAAGATCAACTATAGAAATATCACACATAACAAGGCTTAACAGATCTGACTAAGTTAAATCAGATTTTCTTGGCATACGATTTTAAAAATCGGTTCTTTTTCCTGAAATCTGAACAACCCAAGAAGCACATGGAATCAAATATTTCAAGTAACATTTCAAACCACCCGATTCCTGGCCATGACCTTGTGTCTGTGAGTGCGACACCGATTCACAGCCATGAGCCTTGTGGTCTGTGAGTCAAACCACCCGATTCCTGGCCATGAGCCTTGTGTCTGTGGTCAAACCACCCGATTCCTGGCCATAGGCCTTGTGTCTAATAGTCAAACCACCGATTCCTGGCCATGAGCTATTGTCTGTGGTCAAACCACCCGATTCCTGGCCATGAGCCTTGTGTCTGTGGTCAAACCACCCGATTCTGGCCATGAGCCTTGTGTCTGTGGTCAAACCACCCGATTCCTGGCCATGAGCCTTGTGTGTGTAGTCAAACCACCCGATTCTGGCCATGAGCCTTATTGTGGTCAAACCACCCGATTCTAGCCATGAGCCTTGTGTGTAGTCAAACCACCGATTCCTGGCCATGAGCCTTGTGTCTGTGGTCCAGCCACCGATTCTGGCCATGGAAGCCTTGTGTGTAGATCCAAACCACCCCGATTCCTGGCCATGACATTTCAAACCACCCGATTCCTGGCCATGAGCCTTGTGTCTGTGGTCAAACCACCCGATTCCTGGCCATGAGCCTTGTGTCTGTGGTCAAACCACCCGATTCCTGGCCATGAGCCTTGTGTGTGGTCAAACCACCCGATTCCTGGCCATGAGCCTTGTGTGTGGTCAAACCACCCGATTCCTGGCCATGAGCCTTGTGTGTGGTCAAACCACCCGATTCCTGGCCATGAGCCTTGTGTGTGGTCAAACCACCCGATTCCTGGCCATGAGCCTTGTGTGTGGTCAAACCACCCGATTCCTGGCCATGAGCCTTGTGTGTGGTCAAACCACCCGATTCCTGGCCATGAGCCTTGTGTGTGGTCAAACCACCCGATTCCTGGCCATGAGCCTTGTGTGTGGTCAAACCACCCGATTCCTGGCCATGAGCCTTGTGTGTGGTCAAACCACCCGATTCCTGGCCATGAGACTTGTGTCTGTGGTCAAACCACCCGATTCCTGGCCATGAGACTTGTGTGTGTGGTCAAACCACCCGATTCCTGGCCATGAGCCTTGTGTGTGGTCAAACCACCCGATTCCTGGCCATGAGCCTTGTGTCTGTGGTCAAACCACCCGATTCCTGGCCATGAGCCTTGTGTGTGGTCAAACCACCCGATTCCTGGCCATGAGCCTTGTGTGTGGTCAAACCACCCGATTCCTGGCCATGAGCCTTGTGTGTGGTCAAACCACCCGATTCCTGGCCATGAGACTTGTGTCTGTGGTTTTTAGACATTTGGCATATCTTGTTGCTAGTGTAAGCCAAGTCAACTAAAAGGATTCTTGTGAGAGAAACGACCCAACTAGATTATCAGCCAATCAGAAGCGTGCAAAATCCTTTCGGTGGAGTCTTTGATTGACAGTTCAATCATTGCAGTCCTCGAGCAAGACTTGAAATAACGAGTAAAACCGAGCCATCTCCCCAGGGGATCTGTGCTCACCGAGCCATCTCCCCAGGGGATCTGTGCTCACCGAGCCATCTCCCCAGGGGATCTGTGCTCACCGAGCCATCTCCCCAGGGGATCTGTGCTCACCGAGCCATCTCCCCAGGGGATCTGTGCTCACCGAGCCATCTCCCCAGGGGATCTGTGCTCACCGAGCCATCTC
>NC_060175.1:105811947-105823958 GCF_021184085.1 Oncorhynchus gorbuscha | reverse complement strand
CCCGACTCTCCCGCCACGGGGGGCCCGACTCTCCCGCCACGGGGGGCCCCGACTCTCCCGCCACGGGGGGCCCCGACTCTCCCGCCACGGGGGGCCCCGACTCTCCCGCCACGGGGGGCCCCGACTCTCCCGCCACGGGGGGCCCCGACTCTCCCGCCACGGGGGGCCCGACTCTCCCGCCACGGGGGGCCCCGACTCTCCCGCCACGGGGGGCCCGACTCTCCCGCCACGGGGGGCCCGACTCTCCCGCCACGGGGGGCCCGACTCTCCCGCCACGGGGGGCCCGACTCTCCCGCCACGGGGGGCCCGACTTCTCCCGCCACGGGGGGCCCGACTCTCCCGCCACGGGGGGCCCGACTCTCCCGCCAGGGGGGCCCCGACTCTCCCCGCCAGGGGGGCCCCGACTCTCCCGCCAGGGGGCCCCGACTCTCCCGCCACGGGGGGGGCCCCCGACTCTCCCGCCACGGGGGGGGCCCCGACTCTCCCGCCAGGGGGGGGGCCCCGACTCTCCCGCCAGGGGGGGGGCCCCCGACTCTCCCGCCACGGGGGGGGGCCCCCGACGAAACCTTGATTTAGTCGTCGTTTTGACGGACTTAGGTTCCAAACTTCGCTTTAGACAAGGACTGAACAGAATTATCCCAGATACACTCCGTAGTCCATTTTGCCACTAGAATAAAATGTCTAACTAATGCCAGTCAAAAACACACATAGGACGTTTTCAAAAGGACTAGATTCGGTTTAGGGACAGTTGCTCTTTAAAATATTGTATTAATCAAATGTTCATAATAAAACTTGTATGACCGCCAGGTAGCCAACCGGAGCCGCCGGCATGGTAGCCAACCGGAGCCGCCGGCATGGTAGCCAACCGGAGCCGCCGGCATGGTAGCCAACCGGAGCCGCCGCTGCCGATAAGTAATAAAATAAAGGCAGCACTTCTAAAATAATATTTCATATCTTGCAAATTCAGCAAGAACTTCATTTTTGCACAAAATGAAAAATGTGGCAGTGACTCGCCAATGGCTTGATGTTTCAGCGTTCGACCACGTCACGTGTGATATGCACCCACAGGACGGACGAGCAAAACCAACCGTCTTAATCCGGACGAAGCCTGAGCTGGAATGTGAAGCTAACTGAAGCTGGTTAGTTTTAGAAAACCCAGAGCAGATCTAGCTTGTTGGGTTGTGTTGATGGAGTCAACGAGGGTGTCTGTGTCACCTTGATGTTGAGGCTGGACACAACAACGTCTCCTGTCGGTGTGATGATGGGAAGGTTCTCACAGCTGATGCCCTTCTCCACGTCTATCACCTGACCTGCACACGCACAACGGGACAGTTCAGGACACAGAATACACACACACACACAGTTCAGGACACAGAATACACACACACACCAAAATCACACAGTACCAGTATCCCCATTTCTAGCAATACCATTGTTACAATATGGTGTAATACCATTAGATGGCTTAACACAACAGCCAGCCGGCCGGCTAACACAGCGTTTGTTTTGTAAGCAACCAAATAATGGTATTTATTGGCATCTTTTCATTTGGATCAGTGAAAATGTCATGAATTGAATGTCGTTTCTGGATGTAAAATTGAAATGTACCATTTTTTGTTATCTGGCGGGGGTGGTCCCGTTGTAAAAGTTTAAATAACATAAGCTCTCATCCAAGTTATATAGAGAGAAATGTATTCATAAAGGTAGCTGTGAGGAACCGGAAGTTCCAGTCCAATTTGATGAGCGAACAAATTATCGGTCGGATTTTAACACAGTGGGGTCTTTATTGTAGGTACAGTGACGCGATCCTGAGGCCCATTGTTGTGTAATTCATCTACTGTCATCACTAAGTTTCAGCAGGATAATGCAAGGCCCCATGTCACAAGGATTTGTATGTACACAATTCCTGGAAGATGAACATGTCCCAGTTCTTCCATGGCCTCCATACTCACTCAGACATGTCACCCATTGAGCATGTTTGGGATGCTCTGGATCGACGTGTACAACAGTGTGTTCTAGTTCCCTCCAATATCCAGCAACTTCACGCAGCCATTGAAGAGGAGGGACAGCATTCCACAGGCCACAATCAACAGCCTGATCAACTCTATGTGAAGGAGATGTGCCACGCTGCTTGAGGCAAATGGTGGCAACACCAGATAACGGACTGGTCTCCGAAATGGCCACCAGATACGGACTGGGTCTCCGAGCCACACCAGATAACGGACTGGGTCTCCGAGCCACACCAGATACGGACTGGGTCTCCGAGCCACACCAGATACGGACTGGGTCCGCGAGCCACACCAGATACGGACTGGGTCTCCGAGCCACACCAGATACGGACTGGGTCTCCGAGCCACACCAGATACGGACTGGGTCTCCGAGCCACACCAGATGCGGACTGGGTCTCCGAGCCACACCAGATACGGACTGGGTCTCCGAGCCACACCAGATAACGGACTGGGTCTCCGAGCCACACCAGATACGGACTGGGTCTCCGAGCCACACCCAGATAATGACTGGGTCTCCCGAGCCACACCAGATACGGACTGGGTCTCCGAGCCACACCAGATAATGACTGGGTCTCCGAGCCACACCAGATACGGACTGGGTCTCCGAGCCCACCAGATACGGACTGGGTCTCCGAGCCACACCAGATACGGACTGGGTCTCCGAGCCACACCAGATACGGACTGGGTCTCTGATCCACGACCCTTGACCTTTGAGGTATCTAGACCAACAGATGCATATCTGTATTCCCAGTTGTGAAATCCATAGATTAGGTCTAATGAATGTACTATTTACATTTACATTTGGGTCATTTAGCAGACGCTCTTATCCAGAGTGACTTCAATTAACTGGATTTCCTTAAATGACCTTTAACTATTTTTGCTCAGTATAACCATCATACTTGGAGTCACGTGACGTTATGGTGTCTGGTCCTCCCACTATGACTCACAGAAACCATGCAGTTCATTAGGGCTACAGATGAAATAACTTTGGATTAATTTCACAGGGATCTTGATGCTCCTTTAAAACAAATACTGATGCTCTTATTCTGTGACACGATGATCGACCGATAAGAAATATTATCCATAATGATCTCATCATGTAGACGAGCCTACCTGCAGAGCTCCTCCTCTGCTCTACGAGCGTTGGTCCGCGAGCACGTGCCAAGACTCTGAGTAGGCACATTTGCTATGTAACGTGCTTGTTGAAAGGCGACGGAAAAACATGGAATTTTACGTTTTATTCGGGTACGTTATTTATTTATCTTTATTTAACGAGGCAAGTCAGTTAAGAACAAATTCTTTATTTTCAATGACGGCCTAGGAACAGTGGGTTAACGGCCTGTTCAGGGGCAGAACGACAGATTTGTACCCATTTGTCAGTTTGGGGTTTGAACTTGCAACCTTCCGGTTACTAGTCCAAACGTCAAATCCACCAGGCTACCCTGCCACCCCAATGAACACTTTGAGCTAAAAAAAAAATCCACTGTGTGCACTAGCATCATCTCTCACCGATTTAAAAAGAAACATCTGCAAGAAGTCAATTTTGGTAGAAACACCACCGATGGGGAAATATACATTCTAGAACATATAACATTCTAGAACATCTACATGAAATAGTACATTCTAGAACATTCACATGAGATATATACATTCTAGAACACACATAAATCTTTCACCAATTGATGGAAACCCAAGTAGTGTCTATAAAATTGATTTAAAATTCTTTCTCAAAAAACATTTGTATATTGTCCCATACAATAATCTGTAATCTGAATTTAATAAAAAAAAAAAAATGTACTAAAACAAATACCACTGCAGTTACACTTTGAATACCATTGGTTAACAAAAATAGCCTAGTGATTATTGAATTCCTGTCAGTCAGTTTACTCCGCATCATGATTGGTCCTCCACCATGCCGTGCTGCACCAGCTGTGTTCCTCCCCCGTCTGCTCGTCTCCTCCCTCCGCAGAGCGACGGAACACGCCCGCACGCACGTCCTCGAACACAGTGAACATCTCGTGCACACGGGCTGTGTAGCCAGCCAGCTCAGTCACCTGGACCGGGTCAAAGGTCAAAGGTTATCCAGTAAAATCAGGGCAGGTGGTAGAGTTTATTATACATTTAAGATCCATGATAGAGCAGTGGTTTCCCCAAAGACTCACTAGTTGTTAGTCTACTTTATCATGGTTCAAAATGAAAGGAAATGAAACATCAGTCCCTGTAACTAATCCCCAGGTTGTGGCAGTAAATGACAAACTGTTCAGTCAACTGACCTGGTAAAACGAGCCAAAAGGGTACTGCACTGTAAAGGGAATGGGGTGACACTGGGAACGCAATCAATCAATGAGAAGTCGGGAGCCTCAACTCCTTGATGGTGCTCATGATCCTCTTGACAGTGAGGGGTTAGGGGCCGTTTCTATAGCCTCACCTCCTTATAAGAGCTCATTAACCTGTTGAGAGCAGGGGTTAGGGTCTAGGGTCGTTTCTATAGCCTCACCTTGTATGGCGCATTAACCTTGACAGTGAGGGGTTAGGGTCTAAGGGTCGCTTCTATAGCCTCACCTTGTATGTGAGCGTTTCTATAGCCTCACCTCCTTATAGAGCTCATTAACCTCTTGACAGTGAGGGTTAGGTCTAGGGGCCGTTTCTATAGCCCACTCTCATAAGAGCTCATTAACCTCTTGACAGTGAGGGTTAGGGTCTAGGGGGTCGCTTTCTATAGCCTCACCTCACTTATAAGAAATCATTAACCTCTTGACAGTGAGGTTAGGGTCTAGGAGCCGTTTCTATAGCCTCACCCTCCTTATAAGAGCTCATGATTCTCTCGACGGCGTCTTGGAGTATGTTGAGGAGGTTCCGAGCAGTGGAGAAGGCCTGAGCCCTCTCCTCACTAGGTCCTCCTCTTTCAAATTCATGACAACTGCTTCACATCCTGAGTCTGAAAGCATACAGAAGATTCATAGCCCACTCATATACACTACATAGCCCACTCATATACACTACATAGCCCACTCATATACACTACATAGCCCACTCATATACACTACATAGCCCACTCATATCCACTACATAGCCCACACCACCACTACATAGCCCACACCACCACTTCATAGCCCACACCACCACTTCATAGCCCACACCACCACTTCATAGCCACACCACCACTTCATAGCCCACACCACCACTTCTTACACCACCACTTCATAGCCCACACCACCACTTCATAGCCCACACCACCACTTCATAGCCCACACCACCACTTCATAGCCCACACCACCACTTCATAGCCCACACCACCACTTCTGGCCTGCCACACCACCACTTCATAGCCCACACCACCACTTCAGCCCACACCACCACTTCATAGCCCACACCACCACTTCATATCTACACCACCACTTCCATAGCCACTCATTTGTAAGCAGTCAAACCCTTCCCCCTTCGTCTGATGGATCATCACTGTTAATCCAAAGTCCAGAGAGGAGGTCGGAGCTCATTTCATATGAGGGGGTTGCTGTAGGTTTAGTACTGTAAATCTATCATTACTGTAAACAGAGGAGACCTATAGCTGGAGACGGCCTACCAGCAGCCAGCTTGGATGGAGACGCAGGAGATGCCCTGACCAACACACACACACACACACAGGGGGCTTTTGAGGGCAAACAAGGCTCAGTTTGGAGTGTCCACAGCAGTGTCCATATTTCAAAGCTACATGAACCTTGCTAGCTGGCAGGGGGTCCAGCAGTATCTGGATGGATGACAGCGTTACAAGCTGGACACTGGAAGAGCATAACTCTAAGCAGAGAGAAGTGCTGAGGCGCTTTATGGAAGCAGCGCTGCGACCGCAGAGTGAGAAGTTGGTCACCGGTGTTGAGTTCCTGGGGCTCGTTGACAAGGATGGCGTGCGACCTGACCAGGATAAGGAAAGGCTCAATAAGGAGCTGCGTCAGTGGTTTTTGTTGCGTCTCAACCTAAACGGCTTCCTACCTGATAAACGACAGTGTCGGACCCTTGCGTCACCTGCTGGGTCAGGCAGCTCCCTGGAGTTGGACTGACGCTCACCAGGAGCTGCTGCAACTATGATAGAAAACCCCTGTTACTGGTCTGTGAAGAGTCTTCATGTGGGCTCTGAACCCGTTACTACATGGATGAGGTGACTCCTGGGCTGCAAACCCTGAACGTAGGAGTGGGAGGCTGGTCGGGCGGAGTAAACCGGAGGCGGGTTAATTAAAGGAATCAAACAATTGAAACCATGTGTTTTACACGGTACCCTTAATTCATCTATCCATTACAGTTATACATCCTCAATTTTAAAAAAAGTCCTCCACTGGATCACAGGCTATAAGGTGTAAGGTAAGCAACTAGCTTCAGCTGCGGGACGGTTTGAGGGAGCGGCTGGTCCCACCACACCCGGGGAAACCCCGCGACTGGTCCCACCACACCCCGGGGGGGAACCCCGCACCGGTCCACACACCCCGGGGGGGAAACCCCCGACTGGTCCCACCACACCCCGGGAGGGGAAACCCCGCGACTGGTCCCACCACACCCCGGGGGGGAAACCCCGCGACTGGTCTCACCACACCCCGGGGGAAACCCCGCGACTGGTCCCACCACACCCTCGGGGGAACCCCGCGACTTGTCCCACCACACCCGGGGGAACCCCCGCGACTGGTCCCACCACACCCGGAGGAACCCCCGTGACTGGGTCTTACCATATCTGGAGTACCCTGTGGCGGTGATGATTGGTACAGCCACCAGACGAGTCCCGAGGCACTCCACAGGTATTTCATCAGGAACTGCTCTAGCATCACGTACCACAGACGCTAAACAGGATCAAGTTGATCTGGGACAGACAAGGAGCGGTAGGACCGCTGCAGCTGGGACATCTCCACCTAGTGACAGGAGGACATATTCACATGTAATATTATAGAAACAAGGCCTAAATAATCATAATATTGTAATTTAGCAGACACTTCCATCCAGCGACTTACAGCTCAATGAGTGAGTGCATAATCTTAGTATGGTATCAAATCCCTGGGGGGGAATTGAACCCACAACTAGTGTTGGTAATACAGCCACAGTCACCGCAACAGCCCACCGGCGGTCACGAGTCACGAAGGCAGTCAAATTCCACGTGAATGTTTAGGTCACAGGAATTAGGCTTCTCCAAGCTCTGATGCTGCTGACGAGCCTACCAAACTTGCTACCGGCCAGGTACTCAGGGCCCGCTTACCACTGACATCAATGCAAATGTATTGTAAAATCTAATCATACGCTTCATGAGATCCCATGAGCTCATGTTGGGCAGCATTAAGGCTATGCATTAAGGGAGAAAACAGAGTGATAGCTCATCCTCTTTTTATTAGAGGCCTTCTTATAGGCTAGGCCTGCTATATTTATTTATCAGCTTTCCTAATATGAAGCACATTGCTTCTCTTTACAACAGGAGTATAGACGGACATGGATGGCGTGAAATTAACCATGGGGAAAACGTCCCTCCAGTCGCTATTTAAGTGCAAAGATGACATGTGTTTCTTCCTGCTGGCCCTGTTTCGATACAAGTGACTTGATAATGGTCCATCCAAAATCATTTAGTATATGTAAAAGACAAGATTAAAATCAAGAATAGTCTGATAGGCTAATATTGTAACCCATCATTGGTCAATTATATATCACCACTTGTGAATGATGCTCAGCATAAGAAACAATGCTTCCCCCCCTAATCATAGGTCACACACATCATGTAGCCTAGCCCATAGGCCTATATGTTTTAAATGAAGTTTGTATCACAACTAAAATTCACAAATAACTTAAAATGAAGCACATTAATCCACTTTACAAGGGGTGTAGAGCTCAACTAACGTACATATCGTACGCAGCGAGTGAGTTTCTAGTTGAGGGGATGCTTTTTAAAATGGTGAAAATTTACTTTAAATTTTATTTATTTAACCTGGAAGGGTTCATTGACATTTGAAATGGCTTTTTCAAGAGCGTCCTGGCCAAGATAGAAAGCGCCAACTCCATTCAGCATTTCAGTTCAGTCATATTCAGCCGAGTAACTCATTAACATTCAGACTTTGCCTTCCAAAACGTTATAGGGGTCATTCAGGCTATCAGTGGTAGACTAAATGTTCAGCCTTGGACTTCCTGAGAAGAAAAGAACACTTGTATCGTAGCAGCCTAAAAACCAGCCAATCAGAATCAGAACATGATGTCCTTGCTTTAGTCCAGGCTAGATTACAGCCGTGAATAATACAAGACAGCTCAGAAGAAAACCATACATTATCCCTCCCTTTAGCTCTGAACCTGCGGAATGGGGCATGTCTGTTTACTCTTTGGAGAAAACCATGCATTATCCCTCCCTTTAACTCTGAACCTGTGGAATGGGGCATGTCTGTTTACTCTGGAGAAAACCATACATTATCCCTCCCTTTAGCTCTGAACCTGCGGAATGGGGCATGTCTGTTTACTCTTTGGAGAAAACCATGCATTATCCCTCCCTTTAACTCTGAACCTGTGGAATGGGGCATGTCTGTTTACTCTGGAGAAAACCATACATTATCCCTCCCTTTAGCTCTGAACCTGTGGAATGGGGCATGTCTGTTTACTCTGGAGAAAACCATACATTATCCCTCCCTTTAGCTCTGAACCTGTGGAATGGGGCATGTCTGTTTACTCTGGAGAAAACCATACATTATCCCTCCCTTTAGCTCTGAACCTGTGGAATGGGGCATGCCTGTTTACTCTGGAGAAAACCATACATTATCCCTCCCTTTAGCTCTGAACCTGTGGAATGGGGCATGTCTGTTTACTCTGGAGAAAACCATACATTATCCCTCCCTTTAGCTCTGAACCCGTGGAATGGGGCATGTCTGTTTACTCTTTGGAGAAAACCATACATTATCCCTCCCTTTAACTCTGAACCTGTGGAATGGGGCATGTCTGTTTACTCTGGAGAAAACCATACATTATCCCTCCCTTTAGCTCTGAACCTGTGGAATGGGGCATGCCTGTTTACTCTGGAGAAAACCATACATTATCCCTCCCTTTAGCTCTGAACCTGTGGAATGGGGCATGTCTGTTTACTCTGGAGAAAACCATACATTATCCCTCCCTTTAGCTCTGAACCCGTGGAATGGGGCATGTCTGTTTACTCTTTGGAGAAAACCATACATTATCCCTCCCTTTAGCTCTGAACCTGTGGAATGGGGCATGTCTGTTTACTCTTTGGAGAAAACCATACATTATCCCTCCCTTTAGCTCTGAACCTGTGGAATGGGGCATGTCTGTTTACTCTGGAGAAAACCATGCATTATCCCTCCCTTTAGCTCTGAACCTGTGGAATGGGGCATGTTTGTTTACTCTGGAGAAAACCATGCATTATCCCTCCCTTTAGCTCTGAACCTGTGGAATGGGGCATGTCTGTTTACTCTGGAGAAAACCATACATTATCCCTCCCTTTAGCTCTGAACCTGTGGAATGGGGCATGTCTGTTTACTCTGGAGAAAACCATACATTATCCCTCCCTTTAGCTCTGAACCTGTGGAATGGGGCATGTCTGTTTACTCTGGAGAAAACCATACATTATCCCTCCCTTTAGCTCTGAACCTGTGGAATGGGGCATGTCTGTTTACTCTTTGGAAAAAGCACGTTAAGAATAAACTCTTCCTCCATTCAAAATAAAAATGTAATCAAAAAAAGCCTGCTCATTAAAACTCTTGAAATTTCTCTTATGAATAAAGTGTGGGTTTGGTCTTAGGAACCGTAGTATTTCTAACAGCAACAGCACAATGGTCACTTTAAATCATTACAAAAAACACCCAACAGCAGAATATTTGTGGAACATTTGTCAATATCAAATCAATCAGGGTAGAGTTCCCTGGAATGTTTGGGATTTGGGCCAATCACAGATACTGAGAGCAGAGGGGGGTCTATAACAGCCAATCACAGTTAGAGACCCTTTGAAACCTTAAGATTCAAAGCAAGAAATTCCAACTGTTTACAAATACGTAGTTTCACACTTTGCCACTTACAAGGAATTTAGTCTTTACAAATACAACCCCACCTTAACGTAAATCAGTGATACACATTCTAACCAGTTATACAAATATCCTTATCCTGGGAACAGACGGGTTTGAGCCAGTCCCAGGAGACAATTACATCAGCACCTGCTGATGTAGCTCAAATCAAACTCCATTTAGACAACAGGCTGCATACATTTAAATGACAACACCAAAACAAGATCTGATTTAAAAGCAGAGGGGGTTTGGAGACATTCAGGGCCAGGGTTCAGTTGCACGTTACCTGATATCAACAACAGAACAACCAGGCCCCTCTAATAACCCCCGAGGAACAACCAGGCCCCTCTAATAACCCCCGAGGAACAACCAGGCCCCTCTGTTCAATAACCCAGAGGAACAACCAGGCCCCTCTGTTCAATAACCCAGAGGAACAACCAGGCACCTCTGTTCAATAACCCAGAGGAACAACCAGGCACCTCTGTTCAATAACCCAGAGGAACAACCAGGCACCTCTGTTCAATAACCCAGAGGAACAACCAGGCACCTCTGTTCAATAACCCAGAGGAACAACCAGGCACCTCTGTTCAATAACCCAGAGGAACAACCAGGCACCTCTGTTCAATAACCCAGAGGAACAACCAGGCACCTCTGTTCAATAACCCAGAGGAACAACCAGGCACCTCTGTTCAATAACCCAGAGGAACAACCAGGCACCTCTGTTCAATAACCCAGAGGAACAACCAGGCACCTCTGTTCAATAACCCAGAGGAACAACCAGGCACCTCTGTTCAATAACCCAGAGGAACAACCAGGCACCTCTGTTCAATAACCCAGAGGAACAACCAGGCACCTTCTGTTCAATAACCCAGAGGAACAACCAGGCACCTCTGTTCAATAACCCAGAGGAACAACCAGGCACCTCTGTTCAATAACCCAGAGGAACAACCAGGCACCTCTGTTCAATAACCCAGAGGAACAACCAGGCACCTCTGTTCAATAACCCAGAGGAACAACCAGGCACCTCTGTTCAATAACCCAGAGGAACAACCAGGCACCTCTGTTCAATAACCCAGAGGAACAACCAGGCACCTCTGTTCAATAACCCAGAGGAACAACCAGGCACCTCTGTTCAATAACCCAGAGGAACAACCAGGCACCTCTGTTCAATAACCCAGAGGAACAACCAGGCACCTCTGTTCAATAACCCAGAGGAACAACCAGGCACCTCTGTTCAATAACCCAGAGGAACAACCAGGCACCTCTGTTCAATAACCCAGAGGAACAACCAGGCACCTCTGTTCAATAACCCCGAGGAACAACCAGGCACCTCTGTTTAATAACCCCGAGGAACAACTAGGCACCTCTGTTTAATAACCCCGAGGAACAACTAGGCACCTCTGTTTAATAACCCCGAGGAACAACTAGACACCTCTGTTTAATAACCCCGAGGAACAACTAGGCACCTCTGTTTAATAACCCTGAACGGCCTCTTTTTTTTTTAAGAGACCTTCTGCAACAATTCTACAAGTGAGTTTCCAGAAATACAAAAAAAAAAATGTATTTATTTGCAGTCACTTTGGAAAATGGTGTTTTTCCAGCTAATAGCACATTCGCGCTTATAGTCTACTGCAGTGTGCACATGGCTGTGCTTATAATGTGAAGAAATAGCTTCATAGTTTATCAACATTTTTAGATCAGACCGTTTAGCTTATTGAGTCATCCACATTATGTAAAACGTTTGATGCTAGTGGTTGTATTAATTTGGGATCTCGCTCATCCCACAACTGTCCCAGTCCACAGTTGGAATATTTATCTCTCACACAGAATAGATCAACTTTCGTACTATGGGGGATAGTAGACTGACCGAGGCTAGTGCTTTTGCTGTTCGTTAGGCCCACTACTCATCTTGTCGGCTGACGAAAAGTAAAATGTGGACTGTTGTCGCGCCGCACTCGGGGGGCACAGCGGCCGCAGAAAAATA
>NC_060175.1:105799926-105811847 GCF_021184085.1 Oncorhynchus gorbuscha | reverse complement strand
TCTCCTCTGTCCCTAGCCCCTAGACACCTCTCCTCTGTCCCTAGCCCCTAGACACCTCTCCTCTGTCCCTAGTCCCTAGACACCTCTCCTCTGTCCCTAGACACCTCTCCTCTGTCCCTAGTCCCTAGACACCTCTCCTCTGTCCCTAGCCCCTAGACACCTCTCCTCTGTCCCTAGCCCCTAGACACCTCTCCTCTGTCCCTAGCCCCTAGACCTCTCTCCTCTGTCCCTAGCCCCTAGACACCTCTCCTCTGTCCCTAGCCCCTAGACACCTCTCCTCTATCCCTAGTCCCTAGACATCTCTCCTCTGTCCCTAGCCCCTAGACACCTCTCCTCTGTCCCTAGCCCCTAGACACCTCTCCTCTATTCCTAGCCCCTAGACACCTCTCCTCTGTCCCTAGCCCCTAGACATCTCTCCTCTGTCCCTAGTCCCTAGACACCTCTCCTCTATCCCTAGCCAACTCTCCTCTATCCCTAGCCCCTAGACACCTCTCCTCTATCCCTAGCCCCTAGACACTTCTCCTCTATTCCTAGCCCCTAGACATCTCTCCTCTATCTCTAGCCCCTAGACACCTCTCCTCTATTCCTAGCCCCTAGACACCTCTCCTCTATTCCTAGCCCCTAGACACCTCTCCTCTATTCCTAGCCCCTAGACATCTCTCCTCTATCTCTAGCCCCTAGACACCTCTCCTCTATCTCTAGCCCCTAGACACCTCTCCTCTATCTCTAGCCCCTAGACACCTCTCCTCTGTCCCTAGCCCCTAGACACCTCTCCTCTATCCCTAGCCCCTAGACACCTCTCCTCTGTCCCTAGTCCCTAGACACCTCTCCTCTATCCCTAGCCAACTCTCCTCTATCCCTAGCCCCTAGACACCTCTCCCCTATCCCTAACCCCTAGACATCTCTCCTCTATCCCTATCCCTAGACACCTCTCCCGTATCCCTAGCCCCTAGACACCTCTCCCCTATCCATAGCCACCTCTCCTCTATCCCTAACCCCTAGACACCTCTCCTCTATCCCTAGCCCCTAGACACCTCTCCCCTATCCCTAGCCACCTCTCCTCTATCCCTAACCCCTAGACACCTCTCCTCTGTCCCTAGCCCCTAGACACCTCTCCTCTATCCCTAGCCCCTAGACACCTCTCCTCTATCCCTAGCCCCTAGACACCTCTCCTCTATCCCTAGCCCCTAGACACCTCTCCTCTATCCCTAGCCCTAGACACCTCTCCCGTATCCCTAGCCCCTAGACACCTCTCCCCTATCCATAGCCACCTCTCCTCTATCCCTAACCCCTAGACACCTCTCCTCTATCCCTAGCCCCTAGACACCTCTCCCCTATCCCTAGCCACCTCTCCTCTATCCCTAACCCCTAGACACCTCTCCTCTATCCCTAGCCCCTAGACACATCTCCTCTATCCCTAGCCCCTAGACACCTCTCCTCTATCCCTAGCCCCTAGACACCTCTCTATCCCTAGCCCCTAGACACCTCTCCTCTATCCCTAGCCCCTAGACACCTCTCCTCTATCCCTAGCCCCTAGACACCTCTCCTCTATCCCTACCCCCTAGACACCTCTCCTCTATCCCTAACCCCTAGACACCTCTCCTCTATCCCTAACCCCTAGACACCTCTCCTCTATCCCTAGCCACCTCTCCCCTATCCCTAGCCACCTCTCCTCTATCCCTAGCCCCTAGACACCTCTCCCCTATCCCTAGCCATCTCTCCTCTATCCCTAACCCCTAGACACCTCTCCTCTATTCCTAGCCCCTAGACACCACTCCCCTAACCCCTAGACACCTCTCCTCTATCCCTAGCCCCTAGACACTTCTCCTCTATCCCTAGCCCCTAGACACCTCTCCTCTATCCCTAGCCCCTAGACACCTCTCCTCTATCCCTAGCCCCTAGACACCTCTCCTCTATCCCTAGCCCCTAGACACCTCTCCTCTATCCCTAACCCCTAGACACCTCTCCTCAATCCCTAGCCCCTAATCCTGTGAAAGGATTTAGATAGATGGGAGCAATTTCACCTAGCCTATACCTATCCAACCCTTTCAATTGCCTAGGGTGTTGACAGTAGGTAATATATAATAATAATATAGGGGGCTAGCGAGTAGGGGCCCAGGGTTCAATACTGCGGCCAAAACAGTTTTTACTTGGCAGTGCGATAAACATTTGAATTGATCGCATCGGTGCCAGGGAATATATTTGACCTGGTTACGTACAATCAATCATGATTTAACCAAACAGGAAATGTGCAAATCGACCAGAAACCAACCACCTTTCTGAAGAGGGAACAACGGCAGGGGAATGGTCCTGTGTGTCTGTCTGTGTCGGGGCTCTACATACCGTGGAGAGTTCCGGAAGCCAGATCATCCCTGTCGGTGACCAGCTTGGGCATGTCAAAGAAATACTGTTATAATGCTATATATATATTATTATTTTTATTTTATTTTTATTTTTAAATCTAGGCGATATAATTGATTTTTTAAAAAACAAAACAGATGGATTGATAGATATTCTTTCAATTATGGCAATTATTTATCACACATGCGCTGCACCACATATCAGTCGGTCAGAGCAGCCTGGGCTCATAGACTAGACGTAACAACAGTAAACGTAAGTCCGGGACACTGAAATTAGTATGATATGTTACGTTTGGTATGGTTACGTAAGACTGAAGGTTCCTACAGGCAAAACGGAAACAATGGTGGTTGGTCGGGGTGGATGGGTGGGCATTTAACACAAACGTCTAGCAACCCAAAGCTCTTTAGCAACTTAGAAAACACATGCTACATTTTAGCTACAGTAGGGGGCTAGGGAGTAGGGGCTAGGGAGCAGGGGGCTAAGGAGTAGGGGGCTAGGGAGTAGAGGCCTAAGGAGTAGGGGGCTATGGGGTATGGGGCTAAGGAGTAAGGGGCTAGGGAGTAAGGGGCTAGGGACTAGGGAGGAGGGGGCTAGGGAGTAGGGGGCTAGGGAGTAGGGGCTAGGGAGTAGGGGGCTAGGGAGTAGGAGGCTAGGGAGTAGGGGGCTAGGGAGTAGGGGGCTGGGGGTAAGGGGCTAAGGAGTAGGGGGCTAGGGAGTAAGGGGCTAGGGGGCTAGGGAGTAAGGGGCTAGGGAGTAGGGGGCTAAGGAGTAAGGGGCTAGGGGAAGTATGGGGCTAAGGAGTAGGGTGCTAGGGAGTAAGGGGCTAGGGAGTAGGGGGCTAGGGAGTAGGGGGCTAGGGAGTAGGGGGCTAGGGAGTAGGGGGCTAGGGAGTAGGGGGCTAGGGAGTAGGGGCTAGGAGTAAGGGGCTAGGGAGTAGGGGGCTAGGGAGTAGGGAGCTAGGGAGTAGGGGCTAGGAAGTAGGGGCTAGGGAGTAGGGGGCTAGGGAGTAGGGGGCTAGGAAGTAGGGGCTAGGGAGTAAGGGTCTAGGGAGTAAGGGTCTAGGGAGTAGGGGGCTAAGGAGTAAGGGTCTAGGGAGTAGGGGGCTAGGCAGTAGGGGCTAGGGAGTAGGGGGCTAGGGAGTAGGGGGCTAAGGAGTAGGGGGCTAAGGAGTAGGGGGCTAGGGAGTAGGAGGCTAGGGAGTAAGGGGCTAAGGAGTAAGGGGCTAAGGAGTAGGAGGCTAGGAAGTAGGGGGCTAAGGAGTAGGGGGCTAGGGAGTAGGGGCTAGGGAGTAGGGGCTAGGGATTAAGGGGGCTAGGGAGTAGGGGGCTAAGGAGTAAGGGGCTAGGGAGTAGGGGCCTAAGGAGTAGGGGGCTATGGAGTAGGGGGCTAGGGAGTAGGGGGCTAGGGAAGTAGGGGGCTAGGGAGTAAGGGTCTAGGGAGTAGGGGACTAGGGAGTAGGGGACTAGGGAGTAGGGTGTTAAGGAGTAGGGTGTTAAGGAGTAGGGGGCTAGAGGGTAGGGGGCTAGGGAGTAGGGGGCTAGGAAAGTAGGGGGCTAAGGAGTAGGGGGGCTAGGGAGTAGGGGCTAGGGAGTAGGGGGCTAGGAAGTAGGGGCTAGGGAGTAGGGGGCTAAGGAGTAGGGGCTAGGGAGTAGGGGGGCTAGGGAGTAGGGGCTAGGGAGTAGGGGGCTAGGGAGTAGGGGCTAGGGAGTAGGGGGCTAGGGGGAGTAGGGGCTAGGTTATTTTTGTGGCTGGCCCAACTACAAGGATGACCCTGGGATGCCTGGGAACAGGAAGTGAACAGGAAACAGGAACAGAATACACGTCATCAAGTAGGAAGTCAGAGAGGGAAACAGAACAGAGAGCAGGAGAGACATAACACTGAAGAACAGAAATAACACACACACACACACACACACACACACACACACACACACACACACACACACACACACACACACACACACACACACACACACACACACACACACACACACACACACACACACACACACACACACACCAAAGAACATAAATACACTCTAAATACAAAAGTACCCTTTCAAATTAGTGGATTCGGGCTGTTTCAGCCACACCCGTTGCGGACAGGTGTATAAAATAGAGCGCACAGCCATGCAATCTCCATAGACAAACATTGGCAGTATAATGGCCCTTACTGAAGAGCTCAGTGACTTTTAACGTGGCACCATCATAGAATGCCACCTGGCGGATGCCCTTTCCTGTTTCAGCATGACAATGCCCCCCCCCCCGTGCACAAGGCAAAGTCTATACAGAAAGGGTTTGTCGAGATCACTGTTAAAAAACTTGACTGGACTGCAAAGAGCCCTGACCTCAACCCCACCGAACACCTTTGGGATGAATTAGAACGCAGACTGCGAGCCAGACCTAATGGCCCAACATCAGACCTCGACCTCACTAATGCTCTTGTGGCTGAATGGAAGCAAGTCCCTGCAGCAATGTTCCAACATCTAGTAGAAAGCCTTCCCAGAAGAGTGGAGGCTGTTATAGCAGCAATGTTCCAACGTCTAGTGGAAAGCCTTCCCAGAAGAGTGGAGGCTGTTATAGCAGCAATGTTCCAACATCTAGTAGAAAGCCTTCCCAGAAGAGTGGAGGCTGTTATAGCAGCAATGTTCCAACATCTAGTGGAAAGCCTTCCCAGAAGAGTGGAGGCTGTTATAGCAGCAATGTTCCTACATCTAGTGGAAAGCCTTCCCAGAAGAGTGGAGGCTGTTATAGCAGCAAAACAGGGACCAACTCCATATTAATTCATGCCCATGGTTTTGGAATGAGATATTAGACGAGCAGGTGTCCACATACTTTTGGTCATGTAGTGTCACAGACAGACAGACAGACAGACAGACAGACAGACAGACAGACAGACAGACAGACAGACAGACAGGCAGGCAGGCAGGCAGGCAGGCAGGCAGGCAGGCAGGCAGGCAGGCAGGCAGGCAGGCAGGCAGGCAGACAGACAGACAGACAGACAGACAGACAGACAGACAGACAGACAGACAGACAGACAGACAGACAGACAGACAGACAGACAGACAGACAGGCAGACAGGCAGACAGGCAGACAGGCAGACAGACAGACAGACAGACAGACAGACAGACAGGCAGGCAGGCAGACAGACAGGCAGACAGACCACAACAACCTGAAATAATAAACAGGAATCTAGTCCTATAGAACCCTATTCCCTATATAGTGCACTACTTTAGACCAGAGTCCTATAGAACCCTATTCCCTACATAGTGCACTACTTTAGACCAGAGTCCTATAGAACCCTATTCCCTATATAGTGCACTACTTTAGACCAGAGCCCTATAGAACCCTATTCCCTATATAGTGCACTACTTTAGACCAGAGTCCTATAGAACCCTATTCCCTATATAGTGCACTACTTTAGACCAGAGTCCTATAGAACCCTATTCCCTACATAGTGCACTACTTTAGACCAGAGTCCTATAGAACCCTATTCCCTATATAGTGCACTACTTTAGACCAGAGTCCTATAGAACCCTATTCCCTACATAGTGCACTACTTTAGACCAGAGTCCTATAGAACCCTATTCCCTACATAGTGCACTACTTTAGACCAGAGTCCTATAGAACCCTATTCCCTACATAGTGCACTACTTTAGACCAGAGTCCTATAGAACCCTATTCCCTACATAGTGCACTACTTTAGACCAGTGTCCTATAGAACCCTATTCCTACATAGTGCACTACTTTAGACCAGAGTCCTATAGAACCCTATTCCCTACATAGTGCACTACTTTAGACCAGAGTCCTATAGAACCCTATTCCTACATAGTGCACTACTTTAGACCAGAGTCCTATAGAACCCTATTCCCTACATAGTGCACTACTTTAGACCAGAGTCCTATAGAACCCTATTCCCTACATAGTGCACTACTTTAGACCAGAGTCCTATAGAACCCTATTCCCTACATAGTGCACTACTTTAGACCAGAGTCCTATAGAACCCTATTCCCTACATAGTGCACTACTTTAGACCAGTGTCCTATAGAACCCTATTCCCTACATAGTGCACTACTTTAGACCAGAGTCCTATAGAACCCTATTCCCTACATAGTGCACTACTTTAGACCAGAGTCCTATAGAACCCTATTCCCTACATAGTGCACTACTTTAGACCAGAGTCCTATAGAACCCTATTCCCTACATAGTGCACTACTTTAGACCAGAGTCCTATAGAACCCTATTCCCTACATAGTGCACTACTTTAGACAAGAGTCCTATAGAACCCTATTCCCTACATAGTGCACTACTTTAGACCAGAGACCTATTCCCTACATAGTGCACTACTTTAGACCAGAGCCCTATTCCCTACATAGTGCACTACTTTAGACCAGAGCCCTATTCCCTACATAGTGCACTACTTTAGACCAGAGTCCTATAGAACCCTATTCCCTACATAGTGCACTACATTAGACCAGAGCCCTATTCCCTACATAGTGCACTACTTTAGACCAGAGTCCTATAGAACCCTATTCCCTACATAGTGCACTACTTTAGACCAGAGCCCTATTCCCTACATAGTGCACTACTTTAGACCAGAGCCCTATTCCCTACATAGTGCACTACTTTAGACCAGTGTCCTATAGAACCCTATTCCCTACATAGTGCACTACATTAGACCAGAGCCCTATTCCCTACATATTGCACTACTTTAGACCAGAGTCCTATAGAACCCTATTCCCTACATAGTGCACTACTTTAGACCAGAGCCCTATTCCCTACATAGTGCACTACTTTAGACCAGAGCCCTATTCCCTACATAGTGCACTACTTTAGACCAGAACCCTATTCCCTACATAGTGCACTACTTTAGACCAGAGCCCTATTCCCTACATAGTGCACTACTTTAGACCAGAGCCCTATTCCATACATAGTGCACTACTTTAGACCAGAACCCTATTCCCTACATAGTGCACTACTTTAGACCAGAGCCCTATTCCCTACATAGTGCACTACTTTAGACCAGAGCCCTATTCCCTACATAGTGCACTACTTTAGACCAGAGTCCTATAGAACCCTATTCCCTACATAGTGCACTACTTTAGACCAGAGCCCTATTCCCTACATAGTGCACTACTTTAGACAAGAGCCCTATTCCCTACATAGTGCACTACTTTAGACCAGAGCCCTATTCCCTACATGGTGCACTACTTTAGACCAGAGCCCTATTCCCTACATAGTGCACTACTTTAGACCAGAGCCCTATTCCCTACATAGTGCACTACTTTAGACCAGAGCCCTATTCCCTACATAGTGCACTACTTTAGACCAGAGCCCTATTCCCTACATAGTGCACTACTTTAGACCAGAGCCCTGTTCCCTACATAGTGCACTACTTTAGACCAGAGCCTATTCCCTACATAGTGCACTACTTTAGACCAGAGCCTATTCCCTATATAGTACACTACTTTAGACCAGAGCCCTATTCCTACATAGTGCACTACTTTAGACCAGAGCCCTATTCCCTATATAGTGCACTACTTTAGACCAGAGCCCTATTCCCTACATAGTGCACTACTTTAGACCAGAGCCCTATTCCCTACATAGTGCACTACTTTAGACCAGGGCCCTATTCCCTACATAGTGCACTACTTTAGACCAGGGCCCTATTCCCTACATAGTGCACTACTTTAGACCAGGGCCCTATTCCCTACATAGTGCACTACTTTAGACCAGGGCCCTATTCCCTACATAGTGCACTACTTTAGACCAGGGCCCTATTCCCTACATAATTACTACTTTAGACCAGGGCCTATTCCCTACATAGTGCACTACTTTAGACCAGAGCCTATTCCCTACATAGTGCACTACTTTAGACCAGAGCCCTATTCCCTATATAGTGCACTACTTTAGACCATGGCCCTATTCCCTATATAGTGCACTACTTTAGACCAGAGCCCTATTCCCTATATAGTGCACTACTTTAGACCAGAGCCCTATTCCCTATATAGTGCACTACTTTAGACCAGAGCCCTATTCCCTACATAGTGCACTACTTTAGACCAGAGCCCTATTCCCTACATAGTGCACTACTTTAGACCAGAGCCCTATTCCCTACATAGTGCACTACTTTAGACCAGAGCCCTATTCCCTACATAGTGCACTACTTTAGACCAGAGCCTATTCCCTACATAGTGCACTACTTTAGACCAGGGCCTTATGGGAAGAGGTTGCCAACTATGTCATGGTCCCGTGTGGCTCAGCGTGGCCCGGCAGGGTTGTGGGTTGGATTCCCCAGTATGATACATATATTCCCTCACTACTATACGCTCTCGATAAACGCGTCTGCTAACCGACTAACAGGTACATGTGGTAACACAGATGAGAATAACTAAAGAAATGTCTCTGTGTGATTCTCCAGTAAAACTACTGACGAGGGACAAGAAGACAAAAGAATCAAACAATCTGTTTGTACTTCCCCATAAACAACACTTTCCAAATCACCGCATCCTGTAGAACCTCCCAGACTCCCAGGAAGCAATGTGGTGACTATCTGGCAGGACCGTTATATATATATATATATATATATATATATATATATATATATATATATATATATATATATATATATATATATATATATATATATATATATCTCGGTCAACTAGACTCCGAGTAAACAATGATTATCTGTCCTGCTTGTTCCCGTTGAACAGATCTGGGAGAGGACAACTCCTAACTGGAGCTAGGTCTAACCATTCATATAATTACAACAGAAAGAGAGAGAAGGCAAGGGGAGAGAGAGGGAGAGAGAAGGTAGGGGGAGAGAGAGGGAGAGAGAAGGTAGGGGGAGAGAGAGGGAGAGAGAGAAGGCAAGGGGAGAGAGAGGGAGAGAGAGAAGGTAGGGGGAGAGAGAGGGAGAGAGAGAAGGCAAGGTGAGAGAGAGAGGAGAGAGAGAAGGGGAAAAACAAGAGAGAGGGAGATAGAGAAGGCAGGGGGAGAGAGAGGAGAGCAGGGGGAGAGAGAGGGAGAGAGAGAAGGCAGGAGAGAGAGAAGGCAGGGAGAGAGAAGGCAGGGGAGAGAGAGAAGGCAGGGGGGGAGAGAGAAGAAGGCAGAGGGAGAGAGAGGAGAGAGAGAAGGTAGGGGGAGAGAGAGGGAGAGAGAGAAGGCAAGGGGGAGAGAGAGGGAGAGAGAGAAGGTAGGGGGAGAGAGAGAAGGCAGGGGGAGAGAGAGGAGGCAGGGGGAGAGAGAGGGAGAGAGAGAGAAGACAGGGGGAGAGAGAGAAGGCAGGGGGAGGAGAGAAGGCAGGGGAGAGAGAGAGAGAAAGGCAGGGGGAGAGAGAGGGGAGAGAGAAGGCAGGGGGAGAGAGAGAGAGAAGGCAGGGGGAGAGAGAGAGAGAAGGGGGAGAGAGAGAGAGAGAAGGCAGGGGGAGAGAGAGAGAGAAGGCAGGGGAAGAGAGAGGGAGAGAGAGAAGGCAGGGGGAGAGAGAGGGAGAGAGAGAAGGCAGGGGGAGAGAGAGGGAGAGAGAAGCAGGGGGAGAGAGAGAAAGGAGGGGAAGAGAGAAGAAGAAAACGGGGAGAGAGAGAAGAGGAGGAGAGAGAGAGAAGGCAGGGGGGAGAGAGGGAGAGGGAAGGCAGGGGGAGAGAGAGGGAGAGAGAAGGCAGAGGAGAAAACGAGGAGGGAAGAAAGGCAGGGGGAGAGAGAGAAGGCAGGGGGGAGAGAGAGAAGGCAGGGGGAGAGAGAGAGAGAGAGAAGGCAGGGAGGAGGGAGAGAGAGAGAGAAGGCAGGGGGGAGAGAAAGCTCAGAAGGCAAGGGAGAGAAGGAGGAAGAAGATAAGGCAGGGGGAGAGAGAGAGAGAAGGCAGAGGGAGAAGAAAACAGGGGGAGAGAGAGAAGGCAAGGGGAGAGAGAGGGAGAGAAAAGTAAGGAGAGAGAAGGCAGGGGAGAGCGACGAAAGAAGAGTGAGAGAGAGGAAAGAGAGAGAGAGAAGGCAGGGGGAGAGAGAGAAGGCAGGGGAGAGAGAGAGAAGGCAGGGGGAGAGAGAGAGAGAAGGCAGGGGGAGAGAGGAGAGAGAAGGCAGGGGGAGAGAGAGGAAGAGAGAAGGCAGGGGGAGAGAGAGAGAGAAGGCAGGGGGAGAGAGAGAGAAGGCAGGGGAGAGAGAGAGAGAAGGCAGGGGGAGAGAGAGAGAGAGAGAAGGCAGGGGGAGAGAGAGAAGAGAAAGGCAGGGGGAGAGAGAGAGAGAGGCAGGGAGAGAGAGAGAGAAGGCAGGGGGAGAGAGAGGGAGAGAGAAGGCAGGGGAGAGAGAGAGAAGGCAGGGAGAGAGAGAGGCAGGAGAGAGAGAGAGAGAGAGAAGGCAGGGGGAGAGAGAGAGAGAGAGAAGGCAGGGGAGAGAGAGAGAAGGCAGGGGGAGAGAGAGAGAAGGCAGGGGGAGAGAGAGGAGAGAGAGCAGGGAGAGAGAGAGAGAGAAGGCAGGAGAGAGAGAGAGAGAGAAGGCAGGGGAGAGAGAGAGAAGGGGAGAGAGAGAGAAGGCAGGGGAGAGAGAGAGAAGGCAGGGAGAGAGAGAGAGAGAAGGCAGGGAGAGAGAGAGAGAAGGCAGGGGGAGAGAGAGAGAAGGCAGGGGGAGAGAGAGAGAGAAGGCAGGGGGAGAGAGAGAGAGGCAGGGAGAGAGGAGAGGGGAGAGAGAGAGAGAGAAGGCAGGGGGAGAGAGAGAGAAGGCAGGGGAGAGAGAGAGAGAGAGAAGGCAGGGGAGAGAGAGAGAAGGCGAGGAGAGAGAGAGAGAGAGAGAGAGAGCAGGGGGAGAGAGAGAGAGGAGGGAGAGAGAGAGAAGGCAGGGGGAGAGAGAGAGAGAGGAGGAGAGAGAGAGAGAAGGCAGGGGGAGAGAGAGAGAGAAGGCAGGGAGAGAGAGGGAGAGAGAGAGAGAAGGCAGGAGGAGAGAGAGAGAGAAGGCAGGGAGAGAGAGAGAGAGAGAGAGAGAGAGAGAGAGAGAGAGAGAAGGCAGGGAGGAGAGAGAGAGAGAGAGAGAGAGAGAGAGAGAGAGAGAAGGCAGGGGGAGAGAGAGAGAGAAGGCAGAGAGAGAGAGAGAGAGAGAGGCAGGGGGAGAGAGAGAGAGAAGGCAGGGAGAGAGAGAGAGAGAAGGGAGGGAGAGAGAGAGAGAGAGAGAGGGAGAGAGAGAGAGAGAGAGAAGAGCAGAGGGAGAGAGAGAGAGAGAAGGCAGGGAGAGAGAGAGAGAGAGGGCAGGGAGAGAGAGAGAGAGAGAAGGCAGGGGGAGAGAGAGAGAGAAGGCAGGGGGAGAGAGAGAGAGAAGGGGCAGGGGGAGAGAGAGAGAGAAGGCAGGGGGAGAGAGAGAGAGAAGGCAGGGAGAGAGAGAGAGAAGGCAGGGGGAGAGAGAGAGAGAGAGAGAGAGAGAGAGAGAGAGAAGGCGAGAGAGAGAGAGAGAGAGAGAGAGCAGAAGGCGAGGAGAGAGAGAGAGAGGAGGGGGAGAGAGAGAGAGAGAGAGAGAGAGGAGTAGAGAGAGAGAGAGAGAGAGAGAGAGAGAGAGAGAGGGAGAGAGAGAGAGGAGGG
>NC_060175.1:105793825-105799826 GCF_021184085.1 Oncorhynchus gorbuscha | reverse complement strand
TGATATAGACCCTGATGATACAGACCCTGATGATACAGACCCTGATGATATAGACCCTGATGATACAGACCCTGATATCACTGATGATACAGACCCTGATGATATAGACCCTGATGATACAGACCCTGATGATACAGACCCTGATATCACTGATGATATAGACCCTGATGATATAGACCCTGATGATATAGACCCTGATGATACTATAGACCCTGATGATACAGACCCTGATGATATAGACCCTGATGATACAGACCCTGATGATACAGACCCTGATGATACAGACCCTGATGATACAGACCCTGATGATACAGACCCTGATATCACTGATGATACAGACCCTGATGATATAGACCCTGATGATACAGACCCTGATGATACAGACCCTGATATCACTGATGATATAGACCCTGATGATACAGACCCTGATGATACAGACCCTGATGATACAGACCCTGATATCACTGATGATACAGACCCTGATGATATAGCCCTGATGATATAGACCCTGATGATACAGACCCTGATGATACAGACCCTGATGATACAGACCCTGATGATACAGACCCTGATGATACAGACCCTGATGATATAGACCCTGGTGATATAGACCCTGATGATACAGACCCTGGTGATATAGAACCTGGTGATATAGACCCTGGTGATATAGACCCTGGTGATATAGACCCTGGTGATATAGACCCTGGTGATACAGACCCTGATGATACAGACCCTGATGATATAGACCCTGGTGATATAGACCCTGATGATACAGACCCTGGTGATATAGACCCTGGTGATATAGACCCTGGTGATATAGACCCTGATGATATAGACCCTGATATCACTGATGATACAGACCCTGGTGATATAGACCCTGGTGATATAGACCCTGGTGATATAGACCCTGGTGATATAGACCCTGATGATACAGACCCTGATGATATAGACCCTGATTATATAGACCCTGATATCACTGATGATACAGACAGAGCCGGCATGCACCCTGGATAATCCTCCACCCTGCTGTGTGTCTACCTCCTCCACCCTGCTGTGTGTCTACCTCCTCCACCCTGCTACCTCCTCCACCCTGCTGTGTGTCTACCTCCTCCACCCTGCTACCTCCTCCACCCTGCTGTGTGTCTACCCCCTCCACCCTGCTGTGTGTCTACCTCCTCCACCCTGCTACCTCCTCCACCCTGCTGTGTGTCTACCTCCTCCACCCTGCTGTGTGTCTCCCTCCTCCACCCTGCTGTGTGTCTACCTCCTCCACCCTGCTACCTCCTCCACCCTGCTGTGTGTCTACCTCCTCCACCCTGCTGTGTGTCTACCTCCTACACCCTGCTGTGTGTCTACCTCCTCCACCCTGCTACCTCCTCCACCCTGCTGTGTCTACCTCCTCCACCCTGCTGTGTGTCTACCTCCTCCACCCTGCTACCTCCTCCACCCTGCTGTGTGTCTACCTCCTCCACCCTGCTGTGTGTCTACCTCCTCCACCCTGCTGTGTGTCTACCTCCTCCACCCTGCTGTGTGTCTACCTCCTCCACCCTGCTGTGTGTCTACCTCCTCCACCCTGCTGTGTGTCTACCTCCTCCACCCTGCTACCTCCTCCACCCTGCTGTGTCTACCTCCTCCAACAACAAAGTCACAACTCAGCAGCTTGTTGTCTGCCCTAGACCCAGAGTACAGCCTGATCTCCCACATACACACAGAGAGAGAGAGAGCATGCCTGTATTGGATTAAGCCCACACTAACAAGGGAAAGTGGATACAGCTGCTGTGTTTCCACATGGCCGACCATCCCCTCCTGTTCTCTCCCTCCCTCCTCTCTCCTCCTGTTCCCTCTCTCCTCTCCCCTGTTCTCTCCCTCCAGTCTCCTTTCCTCTCGTCTCCTCCCCACTGGGAATATCATTGAATATCACTGGGAATGTTATTGGAATGACATTGGGAATGTTACTGGGAATGTCACTGGGAATAAAAAAAGGTCCTTAATCTACACACAATACCCCATAATGACACACTACCCCATAATGACAATACCCCGTAATGATACAATACCCGTAATGATACAATACCCTATAATGACACAATACCCGTAATGACTCAATACCCTATAATGACACATACCCCATAATGACTCAATACCCCATAATGACACAATACCCTATAATGACACAATACCCCATAATGACACAATACCCCATAATGATACAATACCCCCATAATGACACAATACCCCATAATGACACAATACCCCATAATGACACAATACCCCATAATGACACAATACCCCATAATGACTCAATACCCCGTAATGACACAATACCCCATAATGACACAATACCCCGTAATGATACAATACCCCGTAATGATACAATACCCCGTAATGATACAATACCCCGTAATGATACAATACCCCATAATGACACAATACCCCATAATGACACAATACCCCATAATGACACAATACCCCATAATGACACAATACCCCATAATGACACAATACCCCATAATGACACAATACCCCATAATGACACAATACCCCATAATGACACAATAGCCCATAATGACACAATACCCCATAATGACACAATACCCCATAATGACACAATACCCCATAATGACACAATACCCCATAATGACACAATACCCCATAATGACACAATACCCCATAATGACACAATACCCCATAATGACATACTACCCCATAATGACATACTACCCCATAATGACACACTACCCCATAATGACACAATACCCCATAATGACACAATACCCCATAATGACTAAATACCCCATAATGACTCAATACTCCATAATGACATACTACCCCATAATGACATACTACCCCATAATGACACAATACCCCATAATGACACAATACCCCATAATGACACAATACCCCATAATGACACAATACCCCATAATGACTCAATACCCCATAATGACTCAATACCCTATAATGACTAATACCCCCATAATGACTCAATACCCCATAATGACTCAATACCCCATAATGACATACTACCCCATAATGAAACAATACCCCATACACAGTACCCCATAATGACACAATGACTCAATACCCCATAATGACACAATGACACAATACCCCATAATGACACAATACCCCATAATGGCACAATACCCCATAATGACACAATACCCCATAATGACACAATACCCCATAATGACATACTACCCCATAATGACTCAATACCCCATAATGACATACTACCCCATAATGACTAAATACCCCATAATGACTAAATACCCCATAATGACTAAATACCACATAATGACTAAATACCCCATAATGACTAAATACCCCATAATGACATACTACCCCATAATGACACACTACCCCATAATGACACAATACCCCATAATGACACACTACCCCATAATGACACACTACCCCATAATGACACACTACCCCATAATGACACACTACCCCGTAATGACACACTACCCCGTAATGACACAATACCCCATAATGACACAATACCCCATAATGACACAATACCCCGTAATGATACAATACCCCATAATGACACACTACCCCGTAATGATACAATACCCCGTAATGACACAATACCCCGTAATGATACAATACCCCATAATGACACAATACCCCATAATGACTAAATACCCCATAATGACTCAATACTCCATAATGACATACTACCCCATAATGACATACTACCCCATAATGACACAATACCCCATAATGACACAATACCCCATAATGACACAATACCCCATAATGACACAATACCCCATAATGATACAATACCCCATAATGACACAATACCCCATAATGACACAATACCCCATAATGACTAAATACCCCATAATGACTCAATACTCCATAATGACATACTACCCCATAATGACATACTACCCCATAATGACACAATACCCCATAATGACACAATACCCATAATGACACAATACCCCATAATGACACAATACCCCATAATGACACACAATACCCCATAATGACACACAATACCCCATAATGACTCAATACCCCATAATGACTCAATACCCCATAATGACTCAATACCCCATAATGACTCAATACCCCATAAATGACTCAATACCCCATAATGACTCAATACCCCATAATGACTCAATACCCCATAATGACATACTACCCCATAATGAAACAATACCCCATACACAGTACCCCATAATGACACAATGACTCAATACCCCATAATGACACAATGACACAATACCCCATAATGACACAATACCCCATAATGGCACAATACCCCATAATGACACACACCCCATACATACTACCCCATAATGACTCAATACCCCATAATGACATACTACCCCATAATGACTAAATACCCCATAATGACTAAATACTCCATAATGACTAAATACCCCATAATGACTAAATACCCCCATAATGACATACTACCCCATAATGACATACTACCCCATAATGACTAAATACCCCATAATGACACAATACCCCATAAATGACTAAATACCTATAATGACATACTACCCCATAATGACTAAATACCCCATAATGACTAAATACCCCATAATGGCATACTACCCCATACGACACACTACCCCATAATGACACAATACCCCATAATGACACAATACCCCATAATGACACAATACCCCATAATGACTCAAACCCCATAATGACACAATACCCCACAACGACACAATACCCCACAATGACACAAAACCCCATAACGACACAAAACCCCATAACGACACAATACCCCATAATGACTCAAACCCCATAATGACTCAAACCCCATAATGACACAATACCCCATAATGACACAAAACCCCATAACGACACAATACCCCATAATGACTCAAACCCCATAATGACTCAAACCCCATAATGATACAATACCCCATAATGACACAAAACCCCATAATGACACAATACGCCATAATGACAAAACCCCATAATGACACAATACCCCATAATGACACAATACCCCATAATGACACAATACCCCATAATGACTCAATACCCCATAATGACTCAATACCCCATAATGACTCAATACCCAATAACGACATACTACCCCATAATGACTCAATACCCCATAATGACTCAATACCCCATAATGACTCAATACCCCATAACGACATACTACCCCATAATGACTCAATACCCCATAATGACATACTACCCCATAATGACTAAATACCCCATAATGACTAAATAACCCATAATGACACAATACCCCATAATGACTAAATACCCCATAATGACATACTACCCCATAATGACTCAATACCCCATAATGACACACTACCCCATAATGACATACTACCCCATAATGACTAAATACCCCATAATGACTAAATACCCCATAATGACATACTACCCCATAATGACATACTACCCCATAATGACATACTACCCCATAATGACATACTACCCCATAATGACATACTACCCCATAATGACATACTACCCCATAATGACACAATACCCCATAATGACACAAAACCCCATAATGACACAATACCCCATAATGACACAAAACCCCATAACGACACAATACCCCACAATGACACAAAACCCCATAACGACACAATACCCCATAATGACTCAAACCCCATAATGACTCAAACCCCATAATGACACAATACCCCATAATGACACAAACTCCATAACGACACAATACCCCCATAATGACTCAAACCCCATAATGACTCAAACCCCATAATGATACAATACCCCCATAATGACACAAAACCCCCATAATGACACAATACGCCCATAATGACAAACCCCATAATGACACAATACCCCCATAATGACACAATACCTATAATGACAATACCCCATAATGACTCAATACCCCAATGACTCAATACCCTATAATGACTCAATACCCAATAACGACATACTACCCCATAACACTCAATACCCCATAATGACTCAATACCCCTATAATGACTCAATACCCCATAACGACATACTACCCCATAATGACTCA
>NC_060175.1:105789756-105793725 GCF_021184085.1 Oncorhynchus gorbuscha | reverse complement strand
TGGTATTATACATGTTGTATTGTAGTGGTGTATTATACATGTTGTATTGTAGTGGTGGTGGTATTATACATGTTGTATTGTAGTGTGGTATTATACATGTTGTATTGTAGTGGTATTATACATGTTGTATTGTAGTGGTATTATACATGTTGTATTGTAGTGGTATTGCTGTGGTATGTTGTATTGTAGTAGTGGTGGTATTATACATGTTGTATTGTAGTGGTGGTATTATACATGTTTGTATTGGTGGTGGTATTATACCATGTTGTATTATGCAGTGGTGGTGGTGATATACCATGTTGTATTGTAGTAGTGGTATTATACATGTTGTATTGTAGTGGTGGTGGTGTTATACATGTTGTATTGTAGTGGTGGTATTATACATGTTGTATTGTAGTGGTATTACGCTACATGTTGTATTGTAGTGGTATTATACATGTTGTATTGTAGTGGTGGTATTATGCATGTTGTATTGTAGTAGTGGTATTATACATGTTGTATTGTAGTGGTGGTGGTATTATACATGTTGTATTGTAGTGGTGGTGGTATTATACATGTTGTATTGTAGTAGTGGTATTATACATGTTGTATTGTAGTGAATGGTATTATACATGTTGTATTGTAGTGGTGGTATTATATGTTGTATTATGTGTAGGTATTATACATGTTGTATTGTAGTGGTGGTATTAGCATGTTGTATTGTAGTAGTGGTATTATACATGTATTAATTAGTATTATACATGTTGTATTGTAGTGGTAATTATTATACATGTTGTATTGTAGTGGTGGTATTATACATGTTGTATTGTAGTGGTGGTATTATACATGTTGGTAATTGGTGGTATACATGTTTGGTGGTGGTATTATACATGTTGTATTGGTAGTGGTATTATGCATGTTTGTATTTAGTAGTGGTATTATACATGTTGTATTGTAATTGGTATTATACATGTTGTATTGTAGTGGTGGTGGTATTATACATGTTGTATTTATGGTATTGGTATTACATGGCATTTGCTGAAAGTGGTGGTGGTATTATACATGTTGTATTGTGGTAGTATTATACATATTGTATTGTAGTAGTGGTATTATACATGTTGTATTGTAGTAGTGAGTGATACGCCATGTTGTATTGTAGTGGTATTATACATGTTTGTATTGTAGTGGTATTATACATGTTGTATTGTGGTATTATACATGTTGTATTGTAGTGGTGGTGGTATTATACATGTTTGTATTGTAGTGGTGGTGGTATTATACATGTTGTATTGTAGTGGTGGTATTATACATGTTGTATTGTAGTAGTGGTGGTATTATACATGTTGTATTGTAGTGGTGGTGGTATTATACATGTTGTATTGTAGTGGTGGTGGTATTATACATGTTGTATTGTAGTGGTGGTGGTATTATACATGTTGTATTGTAGTGGTGGGTGGTATTATACATGTTGTATTGTAGTGGTGGTGGTATTATACATGTTGTATTGGTAGTGGTGGTATTATACATGTTGTTGTATTGTAAATTAGTGCGGTGGTATTATACATGTTGTATTGTAGTGGTGGTATTATACATGTTTGTATTGTAGTGGTGGTATTATACATGTTGTATTGTAGATATTTAGTGGTGTAATAATGTTATATGAGAATTTCCCTGGTTTAACTATCAATAAAACTTTTGAGATTTCGGATACCCATGAGGACACATACACACCACATACACATTTAGAGCTGCCACTGCTACTGTCACTCTGGCCTGAGGTCACGGCCGCTTTGACAGTCATTCAGTACTCTGGTGTAGCACTGGTGTGTGTGTGTGTGTGTGTGTGTGTGTGTGTGTGTGTGTGTGTGTGTGTGTGTGTGTGTGTGTGTGTGTGTGTGTGTGTGTGTGTGTGTGTGTGTGTGTGTATATGCAGGTAGCTAAACTGTTGCTGGGATGTTAACTATAATATGTATGGTGCTAGTTCCCTTTCTCTAATGGAGAAACAGCATTTAACAGGTGTCCTGATTGTGATACTATGTTGCTATAGAAACCTGATGGTAATGCCATGTTTCTAGAGACACCTGATGGTAATACCTGGCATGTTTCTATAGACACTAGATGCAATACCATGTTGCTATAGACACCTGATGGTAATACCATGTTGCTATAGACACTGATGGTAATACCATGTTGCTATAGACACCTGATTGGGTAATACCATGTTGCTATAGACACCTGGATGGTGATACCATGTTGCCATAGACACCCGGATGGGTGATACCATGTTGCTATAGACACCTGATGGTAATAATTACGTTGCTATAGACACCTGATGGTAATACCATGTTGCTATAGACACCTGATGGTAATACCATGTTGCTATAGACACCTGATGGTAATACCATGTTGCTATAGACACCTGATGGTAATAAATTACGTTGCTATAGACACCTGATGGTAATACCATGTTGCTATAGACACCTGGATGGCAATACCATGTTGCTATAGACACCTGATGGTAATACCATGTTGCTATAGACACCTGATGGTAATACCATGTTGCTATAGACACCTGATGGTAATACCATGTTGCTATAGACACCTGATGGTAATACCATGTTGCTATAGACACCTGATGGTAATACCATGTTGCTATAGACACCTGATGGTAATACCATGTTGCTATAGACACCTGATGGTAATACCATGTTGCTATAGACACCTGGTGGTAATACCATGTTGCTATAGACACCTGATGGTAATACCATGTTGCCATAGACACCTGATGGTAATACCATGTTGCTATAGACACCTGATGGTAATACCATGTTGCTATAGACACCTGATGGTAATACCATGTTGCTATAGACACCTGATGGTAATACCATGTTGCTATAGACACCTGATGGTGATACCATGTTGCTATAGACACCTGATGGTAATACCATGTTGCTATAGACACCTGATGGTGATACCATGTTGCTATAGACACCTGATGGTAATACCATGTTGCTATAGACACCTGATGGTAATACCATGTTGCTATAGACACCTGATGATAATACCATGTTGCTATAGATACCTGATGGTAATACCATGTTTATAGACACCTGATGGTAATACCATGTTGCTATAGACACCTGATGGTAATACCATGTTGCTATAGACACCTGATGGTAATACCATGTTGCTATAGACACCTGATGGTGATACCATGTTGCTATAGACACCTGATGGTAATACCATGTTTCTAGAGACACCTGATGGTAATACCATGTTGCTATAGACACCTGATGGTAATACCATGTTGCTATAGACACCTGATGGTAATACCATGTTGCTATAGACACCTGATGGTAATACCATGTTGCTATAGACACCTGATGCTAATACCATGTTGCTATAGACACCTGATGGTAATACCATGTTGCTATAGACACCTGATGGTAATACCATGTTGCTATAGACACCTGATGGTATTACCATGCTGGTATTAAGTAATGCACTGTATTGGATTGGGGTGTCACTACAGGCTCAGCCATGGTATTTAACAACACCATAAACCGCTATGTAACCAGCACAGTCCATTTGTTTAAACAGTGAAGGACTGCTGCTGTCATGGACAAGAGGGACCGGTGGGAAGTGACACGTGGTGCTTCCTCTAGACTCGCTGTCCCTGTGTGCCTTAAGAGCCTTTGTTGTCCTAGGTCTCTGGGAGATGGGTAACTCCAGCTGACTATGTGTTCAGGGCAGGGTCAGGGCAGGGTCAGGGCAGGGCATGTTGTTGTATGGACATCACCACCACAGTAAAGCAGTGTAATCCATCATTCTGAACCAAGCAGAACATGAAGGCTGTTATAAACAAACAATGAAATGAACCCTTATGCGTCTCTGGTTCTTTTGTCTCCTTCTTAAACTATCACCTCCAATATACCATTCCAAACCCTCTCTCCAGTCAAACCAACTACTCTAACTGGCATGAAACAAGAC
>NC_060175.1:105786223-105789656 GCF_021184085.1 Oncorhynchus gorbuscha | reverse complement strand
TGGTATTATACATGTTGTATTGTAGTGGTAGTGGTATTATACATGTTGTATTGTAGTGGTGGTGGTATTATACATGTTGTATTGTAGTGGTGGTGGATTATACATGTTGTATTGTAGTGGTAGTGGTATTATATTGTTGTAGTGTAGTGGTATTATACATGTTGTATTGTAGTAGTGGTATTATACATGTGTTGTATTGTAGTGGTATTATACATGTTGTATTGGTAGTGGTGGTATTATACATGCTGCATTGTAGTGGTGGCATTATTATTACGTTGTATTGTAGTGGTGGTGGCATTATACATGTTGTATTGTAGTGGCATTATACATGCTTGCACAGTAGCAGTGGCATTATACATGCTGCATTGTAGTAGTGGCATTATACATGCTGCATTGTAGTATACTTATACATGTTGTATTGTAGTGGCATTATACATGTTGTATTTGGTAGGTAATATACATGCTGCATTGCAGTGGTGGTGCAGTATTATGGCGGTGCACATACATGCTTGTAGTGGTGGTATTAGGTGGTGGTGGTATTATACATGTTGTATTGTAGTGGTGGTGGTATTATACATGTTGTATTGTAGTGGTGGTATTATACATGTTGTATTGTAGTGGTGGTGGTATTATACATGTTGTATTGTAGTAGTGGTGGTATTATACATGTTGTATTGTAGTGGTGGTATTGCTACATGTTGTATTGTAGTGGTGGTGGTATTATACATGTTGTATTGTAGTGGTGGTAGGTTATACATGTTGTATTGTAGATATGGTAGTGTATTAAGATAAGTTAACGCTATGAGAATTTCCCTTGTTTAACTATCATTGTGGGTACTTTTTGAGATTTCCGGGATACCCATGAGGACACATACACACCACATACACATTTAGAGTTGCCACTGCTACTGTCACTCTGGCCTGAGGTCACGGTCACACAGTCATTCAGTACTCTGGTGTAGCACTGGTGTGTGTGTGTGTGTGTGTGTGTGTGTGTGTGTGTGTGTGTGTGTGTGTGTGTGTGTGTGTGTGTGTGTGTGTGTGTGTGTGTGTGTGTGTGTGTGTGTGTGTGTGTGTGTGTGTATATGCAGTGGTAGCTAACTGTTGCTGGGATGTTAACTATAATATGTATGGTGCTAGTTCCCCTTTCTCTAATGGAGAAACAGCATTTAACAGGTGTCCTGATTGTGATACCATGTTGCTATAGAAACCTGATGGTAATGCCATGTTTCTAGAGACACCTGGATGGTAATACCATTACTTCTATATCAGATGGTAATACCATGTTGCTATAGACACCTGATGGTAATACCATGTTGCTATAGACACCTGATGGTAATACCATGTTGCTATAGACACCTGATGGTAATACCATGTTGCTATATAGACACCTGATGGCGATACCATGTTGCTATAGACACCTGATGGTGATACCATGTTGCTATAGACACCTGATGGTAATACCATGTTGCTATAGACACCTGATGGTGATACCATGTTGCTATAGACACCTGATGGTAATACTCATGTTGCTATAGACACCTGATGGTAATACCATGTTGCTATAGACACCTGATGGTAATACCATGTTGCTATAGACACCTGATGGTAATACCATGTTGCTATAGACACCTGATGGTAATACCATGTTGCTATAGACACCTGATGGTAATACCATGTTGCTATAGACACCTGATGGTAATACCATGTTGCTATAGACACCTGATGGTAATACCATGTTGCTATAGACACCTGATGGTAATACCATGTTGCTATAGACACCTGATGGTAATACCATGTTGCTATAGACACCTGATGGTAATACCATGTTGCTATAGACACCTGATGGTAATACCATGTTGCTATAGACACCTGATGGTAATACCATGTTGCTATAGACACCTGATGGTAATACCATGTTGCTATAGACACCTGATGGTAATACCATGTTGCTATAGACACCTGATGGTAATACCATGTTGCTATAGACACCTGATGGTAATACCATGTTGCTATAGACACCTGATGGTAATACCATGTTGCTATAGACACCTGATGGTAATACCATGTTGCTATAGACACCTGATGGTAATACCATGTTGCTATAGACACCTGATGGTAATACCATGTTGCTATAGACACCTGATGGTAATACCATGTTTCTAGAGACACCTGATGGTAATACCATGTTGCTATAGACACCTGATGGTAATACCATGTTGCTATAGACACCTGATGGTATTACCATGCTGGTATTAAGTAATGCACTGTATTGGATTGGGGTGTCACTACAGGCTCAGCCATGGTATTTAACAACACCATAAACCGCTATGTAACCAGCACAGTCCATTTGTTTAAACAGTGAAGGACTGCTGCTGTCATGGACAAGAGGGACCGGTGGGAAGTGACACGTGGTGCTTCCTCTAGACTCGCTGTCCCTGTGTGCCTTAAGAGCCTTTGTTGTCCTAGGTCTCTGGGAGATGGGTAACTCCAGCTGACTATGTGTTCAGGGCAGGGTCAGGGCAGGGTCAGGGCAGGGCATGTTGTTGTATGGACATCACCACCACAGTAAAGCAGTGTAATCCATCATTCTGAACCAAGCAGAACATGAAGGCTGTTATAAACAAACAATGAAATGAACCCTTATGCGTCTCTGGTTCTTTTGTCTCCTTCTTAAACTATCACCTCCAATATACCATTCCAAACCCTCTCTCCAGTCAAACCAACTACTCTAACTGGCATGAAACAAGACATAGGTAGGATACAGAACCCATAGGTAGGATACAGAACCCATAGGTAGGATACAGAACCCATGGGTAGGATACAGAACCCATAGGTAGGATACAGAACCCATAGGTGGGATACAGAACCCATAGGTAGGATACAGAACCCATAGGTAGGATACAGAACCCATAGGTAGGATACAGAACCCATAGGTAGGATACAGAACCCATAGGTAGGATACAGAACCCATGGGTAGGATACAGAACCCATAGGTAGGATACAGAACCCATAGGTAGGATACAGAACCCATGGGTAGGATACAGAACCCATAGGTAGGATAAAGAACCCATGGGTAGGATACAGAACCCATAATACAGAACGCATAGGTAGGATAAAGAACCCATAGGTAGGATACAGAACCCATAGGTAGGATACAGAACCCATAGGTAGGATACAGAACCCATAGGTAGGATACAGAACCCATAGGTAGGATACAGAACCCATAGGTAGGATAAAGAACCCATAGGTAGGATACAGAACCCATAGGTAGGATACAGAACCCATAGGTAGGATACAGAACCCATGAGGTAGGATACAGAACCCATAGGTGGGATACAGAACCCATGGTGGGATACAGAACCCATAATACAGAACCCAGGTAGGATACAGAACCCAGGTAGGATGCAGAACCCATAGGTAGGATACAGAA
>NC_060175.1:105780399-105786123 GCF_021184085.1 Oncorhynchus gorbuscha | reverse complement strand
GTGTGTAGATGGATGATCATTTTTGTTGTATAGTTTAATCCATTTTAGAATAAGATTAACGTCACAAAATGTGGAAGGGAAGGGGTCTGAATACTTTCCGAAATCACTGTATACACACACCACGTGACACAATGTGGACACCTGCTTGTCGAACATCTCGTTCCAAAATCATGGGCATTAATATGGAGTTGGTCCCCCCCTTCGCTGCTACAACAGCCTCCACTCTTCTGGGAAGGCTTTCCACTAGATGTTGGAACATTGCTGCTATAACAGCCTCCACTCTTCTGGGAAGGCTTTCCACTAGATGTTGGAACATTGCTGCTATAACAGCCTCCACTCTTCTGGGAAGGCTTTCCACTAGATGTAGGAACATTGCTGCTATAACAGCCTCCACTCTTCTGGGAAGGCTTTCCACTAGATGTTGGAACATTGCTGCTATAACAGCCTCCACTCTTCTGGGAAGGCTTTCCACTGGATGTTGGAACATTGCTGTTGGAACTCGCTTCCATTGGAAGCCACAAGAGCATTAGTGAGGTCGGGCTATATTATATGATGTTGGGCGATTAGGTCTGGCTCGCTGTCGGCGTTCCAATTCATCCCAAAGGTGTTCGATGGGGGTTGAGGTCAGGGCTCTGTGCAGGTCAGTCAAGTTCGTCCACGGGGTCCTCCCGAGTGGTGCAGTGGTCTAAGGCACTGCATCGATATTGCTAGCTGTGCCACTAGAGATCCTGGTTCCGAGTCCAAACTCTGTCGCAGTCGGCTGCGATCGGGAGACCCATGGGGCGGTGCACAATTGCTTCCGGGTTAAGCGGGCATTGTGTCAAGAAGCTTGGTTGGGTCGTGTTTCGGAGGACGCATGGCTCTTGATCTTCGCCTCTCCCGAGTCCGTACTGGAGTTGCAGCGATGAGACAAGACTAGCTACTAAATGGATACCACGAAATTGGAGATAAGGGGTCAAATAAAACTATATATAATAATAATACAAATAATATATCCTTCCACACCGATCTCAACAAAGCATTTCTGTATGGACCTCGCTTTGTGCATTGTCATGCTGAAACAGGAACGGACCTTCCCCCAAACTGTTGCCACAAAGTTGGAAGCACAGAATCATCTAGAATGTCATTGTATGCTGTAGCGTTAAGATTTCCCTTCACTGGAACGAAGGGGCCTGAACCATGAAAAACAGCCCCAGACCATTATTCCTCCTCCACCAAACTTTACAGTTGGCACTATGCATTCAGGTAACATGAGGAATGACTACCATCTCTGTACCCCACACATACAGATAATTGTAAGGTCCCTCAGTCGAGCAGTGAATTTTAAACACAGATTCAGGGAAGTTTACCAATGCCTTGCAAAGGGATACTTATTGGTAGATGGGTACAAAATTAAAACAGCAGACATTGAATATCGCGCAGTTTAAAGGCTGTGATAGGAGAAAACTGAGGATGGATAAACATTATATAGTGACTCTACAATACTAACCTACATGACACAGTGAAACTAAAGAAGCCTGTACAGAATAAAAATATTCCAAAACATGCATCCTGTTTGCAACAAGGCACTACAGTAAAACTGCAAAAAATGTGGCAAAGCAATTGACCTTTTTTCCTGAATATAAAGTATCATGTTTGGGGAAAATCCAATACATTACTGAGTCCCACTCTCCATATTTTCAAGCGTAGTGGTGGCTGCATCATGTTATGAGTATTCTTGTAATCGTTAAGGGCTCCCGAGTGGCGCAGCGTTCTAAGGCACTGCATCTCAGTGCAAGAGGCGTCACTACAGTCCCTGGTTCACATCCGGCCGTGATTGGGAGTCCCATAGGGCGGCGCACAATTGGCCCAGCGTCTTCTGGGTTTGGCCAGGGTAGGCCATCATTGTAAATAAGAATTTGTTCTCAACTCACATGCCTAGTTAGGTTAAAAATGCTCAAATTTAAGGACTGGAGAGTTTTTAAGGATAAAGGATTTAAAAAATCAAAACGGAATGGAGCACAGGCAGAATCCTAGAGTAAACCCTGGTTCAGTCTGCTTCCCACCAGACACTGGGAGATGAATTCACCTTTCAGCAGGACAACAACCTACAACACAAGGCCAAATATACACTGGAGATGCTTACCAAGGAGACAGTGAATGTTCCTGAGTGGCCGAGTTATAGTATTTGGCTTAAATCTGCTTGAAAATCTATGGCAAGACATGAAGATGGTTGCCTAGCAATGACCAGCAAACAATTTGACCAACAAACAATTTGCTTGAAGAATTTTGAAAATAATAAATGGCCAAATATTGTATAATCCAGGTGTGGATAGCTCTTTAAGATTTACCAAGAAAGACCCAAAGCTGTAATCGCTGCAAAAGCTGATTCTAACATGTATTGACTCAAGGGTGTGAATACTTCTGTAAATGACACATTTCTGCATTTCATTTTAAAAATACATTCGCAAACATTCCCCCAAAATTATTACTTTTGTCATTATGGGATATTGTGTGTAGATGGGTGAAAAAAAAATATTGAATCCATTTTTAAATTCAGACTAACACCAAAACATGAGGAATAAGTCAAGGGGTATGAATACTTTCTGAAGGCACTGTATATAGTGCACTATATAGGGAATATGGTGCCAGTTGGGGCACAGCCCTTGTCACACACCTAATAATAATGCACTGTATCCATGTGGGTGGTGTCCCTCAAGGCTCTACTCTAGGTCCTCTGCGTGTCATTATTTATATAATTGAGTGGCATACCCATTATATAGGTGACGACAGACAACATCTCCCATTAGAAAGAAGTCTTCTGAACTCAATGGGACTTCCTGGTTAAATAAATATGTTCAATATATTTAAAAAAACTTACAATTTTCTCTGGCTTCCACTCTACTTCCTCCTCCTTCTCTTTCACCCGTACCTTCTGTAAAAAAGACATGGGTTTGCTAGACTATGCAATTTTTTTTATTTGCCGAGTACATAGTGTTTACACCCCTCTTACGCTAAATTCATAAATCTAAGGATTCGACCCACCCGTACACCAACTGACTTTATTGTCTCCATGGGGATATTTTGTTGCAGTGTCAAGTACATGTTTAAAGTGGCATTTAAATACAAAACAAAATTGACAAACACCCATATTAAAATAAATGCATAAATACAAACCTTTCTCTGTGGTTTCAACTCTTGTTTTTCTTCCTCTTTAACCTTCTGGAAGATTACACATCATGAGAAATTCAATTGACAAATCATCCAAATGCTTTTTGTACGCAAGGACCGTGACAACCAAAACCAATCAATTACCATCAATTCAGTCAATCAACAAATACCTGTTGAGGAGTCCTCATCTTCTTCTGTGGCTTTTCTTCTACTTCTTCCTCCTCCTCCTCCTCCTCTTCGTCCTCTTCCTCCTCTTCTTCCAGTTCTTTCACAGATTCTTTCATCTTGGCTTTTCTCTGTGGGGACAACAGAACAATCTTGACCTTATCTGTGGCCTATATAAAGGTCGCAAAATTGTGTTAACTTTCCCCTAATCCCAATTGGAGGATTCATGGATTTCCTGCTAATTCCATCCTGAATGCAGGATGTCTTCCAAAATAGTGTTACATACATAATATATATATATATATATATACACATATATACACATATATATACACACATATATACACACACACATACATATATATATATATTTTCTTTTTATCAGACCCCTTGATATTTTGTTATGTTATGTTATATAGGACAATGACCCTAAGCAAACAGCCAAGACAACGCTGTGATTGACTCAGCCAGAGCCCGGACTTGAACCCAATCGAACATCTCTGGAGAGATCTGAAAATAGCTGTTCAGCAACGCTCCCCATCAAACCTGACAGCTTGAGAGAATCTCCCCAAATACATGTGTGCCAAGCTTGTCGTGTCATACCCAAGAAGACTTGAGGCTGTAATCGCTGCCAAAGGTGCTTCAACAAAGTACTGCGTAAAGGGTCTAAATACTTATGTAAATGTATTATTTCATTTATTTTAATTAAATTATAAACAAAATTGTAAAAACATTTTTCTTTGTCATTATGGGGTATTGTGTGTAGACTGTTGAGGTGTAACTTTGAGGTGTAACTTTGCATTAGGACTTTTGATGTCTATGCAAATCCCTAATGTCCAGGTGGTTGTTTATGCTACCCTACTCCTTCAAGAAAGAAAACCAAATTACAATTGTTCCTCTTTGAAAAGCTTTGTTAGTTAAAAATGGTAATTTAAGTGTACTTCCTAAATTGACTGGATTTGAAATGAAATGGTCCAACCCTGCATCTTACCGATATACTCGGCCTCCTGGTGACCTTGGTTGATTTGTGTCCGACTTCGCTTACGCTTCATCTGAAAAACAAAGCGCAAACCAAGAGCAGATGAGGAGTACCTTATCAAAAAACACATCATAAAAAACATGCTAATTCCATGTGGAATTAATACTTATAAAAAATGTTAAAAAGTATATTTTTGGAGTGCTGTCAATTTCATTCATTTAGTATGCCTCCCCAATGGCAACACTTTCCCTATATAAGTGCACTACTTTCTACCAGAACCCTGTGGGCCCTGATCAGAAGTAGTGCAATAAATAGGCAATAGGGTGCCATTTGGGATGCGCACACTTAAAATATGGTATAGATTAAAAACCACCTTAGCATAAAGTGGAGTCAGGTTAAAAAGCGTACCTTAGTGTAAAGTGGAGTCAGGTTAAAAAGCGTACCTTAGCGTAAAGTGGAGTCAGGTTAAAAAGCGTACCTTAGCGTAAAGTGGAGTCAGGTTAAAAAGCGTACCTTAGCGTAAAGTGGAGTCTGGTTAAAAAGCGTACCTTAGCGTAAAGTGGAGTCTGGTTAAAAAGCGTACCTTAGCGTAAAGTGGAGTCAGGTTAAAAAGCGTACCTTAGCGTAAAGTGGAGTCAGGTTAAAAAGCGTACCTTAGTGTAAAGTGGAGTCAGGTTAAAAAGCGTACCTTAGCGTAAAGTGGAGTCAGGTTAAAAAGCGTACCTTAGCATAGGGTGGAGTCAGGTTAAAAAGCGTACCTTAGCGTAAAGTGGAGTCAGGTTAAAAAGCGTACCTTAGCGTAGGGTGGAGTCAGGTTAAAAAGCGTACCTTAGCGTAGGGTGGAGGCAGGTTAAAAAGCGTACCTTAGCGTAAAGTGGAGGCAGGTTAAAAAGCGTACCTTAGCGTAAAGTGGAGTCAGGTTAAAAAGCGTACCTTAGCGTAAAGTGGAGTCAGGTTAAAAAGCGTACCTTAGCGTAAAGTGGAGTCAGGTTAAAAAGCGTACCTTAGCGTAAAGTGGAGTCAGGTTAAAAAGCGTACCTTAGCGTAAAGTGGAGTCCTGCCACTGTTGCCGAATTCCTCTTCTTTGAACTCCAGTTGTTTCCCCCCTAGAACCCATTTATCCCCTCCCACCTGAGGACAGACCGACCAGCACAACACAGTCACTACAGCACACTACGGGAAGGGAGGGACATAGCAACCAGCACAACACAGTCACTACAGCACACTACAGGAAGGGAAGGGACATAGCAACCAGCACAACACAGTCACTACAGCACACTAGAGGAAGGGAAGGGACATAGCAACCAGCACAACACAGTCACTACAGCAAGGGAGGGACATAGCAACCAGCACAACACAGTCACTACAGCACACTACGGGAATGGAAGGGAAGGGACAGAGCAACCAGCACAACACAGTCACTACAGCAC
>NC_060175.1:105770525-105780299 GCF_021184085.1 Oncorhynchus gorbuscha | reverse complement strand
ATTGTGTGGTCATTCTCTCTTTCTCCCCTTACCCATCTGTCTATCGCCTCCTTTGAATTTCATGCTGTCACAGTTACCAGCCCTTTCAAGCTTAACATCCTTATCATTTATCGCCCTCCAGGTCCCCTCGGAGAGTTCATCAATGAGCTTGATGCCTTGATAAGCTCCTTTCCTGAGGACGGCTCACCTCTCACAGTTCTGGGCGACTTTAACCTCCCCACGTCTACCTTTGACTCATTCCTCTCTGCCTCCTTCTTTCCACTCCTCTCCTCTTTTGACCTCACCCTCTCACCTTCCCCCCTACTCACAAGGCAGGCAATACGCTCGACCTCATCTTTACTAGATGCTGTTCTTCCACTAACCTCATTGCAACTCCCCTCCAAGTCTCCGACCACTACCTTGTATCCTTTTCCCTCTCGCTCTCATCCAACACTTCCCACACTGCCCCTACTCGGATGGTATCGCGCCGTCCCAACCTTCGCTCTCTCTCCCCCGCTACTCTCTCCTCTTCCATCCTATCATCTCTTCCCTCTGCTCAAACCTTCTCCAACCTATCTCCTGATTCTGCCTCCTCAACCCTCCTCTCCTCCCTTTCTGCATCCTTTGACTCTCTATGTCCCCTATCTTCCAGGCCGGCTCGGTCCTCCCCTCCCGCTCCGTGGCTTGACGACTCAATGCGAGCTCACAGAACAGGGCTCCGGAAGGCCGAGCGGAAATGGAGGAAAACTCGCCTCCCTGCGGACCTGGCATCCTTTCACTCCCTCCTCTCTACATTTTCCTCCTCTGTCTCTGCTGCTAAAGCCACTTTCTACCACTCTAAATTCCAAGCATCTGCCTCTAACCCTAGGAAGCTCTTTGCCACATTCTCCTCCCTCCTGAATCCTCCTCCCCCCCCTCCTCCTCTCTGCAGATGACTTCGTCAACCATTTTGAAAAGAAGATCGACGACATCCGATCCTCGTTTGCTAAGTCAAACAACACCGCTGGTTCTGCTCACACTGCCCTACCCTGTGCTCTGACCTCTTTCTCCCTCTCTCTCCAGATGAAATCTCGCGCCTTGTGACGGCCGGCCGCCCAACAACCTGCCCGCTCGACCCTATCCCCTCCGCTCTTCTCCAGACCATTTCCGGAGACCTTCTCCCTTACCTCACCTCGCTCATCAACTTATCCCTGACCGCTGGCTACGTCCCTTCCGTCTTCAAGAGAGCGAGAGTTGCACCCCTTCTGAAAAAACCTACACTCGATCCCTCCGATGTCAACAACTACAGACCAGTATCCCTTCTTTCTTTCTCTCCAAAGCTCATGTCTAGGCGTTACTTTGGTGAGGCCAGGTCCAAGCTCTCCACTATCTCCTCCCTCAGAGACTGATCATGCTTCCAGTCCAAATCAGTCAGACTGCCCAAGAGCTGATCATTCCAGCTGAGACTGCTCTTCTCTGTATCACGGAGGAATCACCTGCTCAACTAACTCTCTCCTCCTCTGCTCATCATTTTACAGACTATCCCGAACACCCCGATACTGTGAACCATCAGATCCTCCTCTCCACCCTCTCCGAGTTGGGCATCTCCGGCGCGGCCACGCTTGGATTGCGTCCTGCCTGACAGATTCGCTCCTACCAGTGGCGTGGCGAGAATCTGTCTCATCTTTGCATCTGCCACTGGTTGTCCCAAAACTCATTTGACCTACTCTATTCTCGCTATACACCAGGATCTTCCCAACCTCATTCACTTAACCTCATGATATATCTCCTTCTATCATTCTGCTATGCAGACTGACACACAATTAATCTTCTCCTTTCCCAACTAATGACCAGGTGGCGAATCGCATCTCTGCATGTCTGGCAGACATATCAGTGTGGATGACGGATCACCACCTCAAGCTGAACTTCAGCAAGACGGAGCTGCTCTTCCTCCCGGGGAAGGACTGCCCGTTCCATGATCTCGCCATCACGGTTGACAACTCCATTGTGTCCTCCTCCCAGAGCGCTAAGAACCTTGGCGTGATCCTGGACAACAAACTGTCGTTCTCAACTAACATCAAGGCGGTGGCCCGTTCCTGTAGGTTCATGCTCTACAACATCCGCAGAGTACGACCCTGCCTCACACAGGAAGCGGCGCAGGTCCTAATCCAGGCACTTGTCATCTCCCGTCTGGATTACTGCAACTCGCTGTTGGCTGGGCTCCCTGCCTGTGCCATTAAACCCCTACAACTCATCCAGAACGCCGCAGCCCGTCTAGTGTTCAACCTTCCCAAGTTCTCTCACGTCACCCCGCTCCTCCGCTCTCTCCACTGGCTTCCAGTTGAAGCTCGCATCCGCTACAAGACCATGGTGCTTTCGCTCTACGGAGCTGTGAGGGAACGGCACTCAGTACTTCCAGGCTCTGATCGTCCCTACACCCAATAAGGGCACTGCGTTCATCCACCTCTGGCCTGCTCGCCTCCCTACCACTGAGGAAGTACAGTTCCCGGGCCGTGCCTAGTCAAAATCGTTCGCTGCTCTGGCTCCCAATGGTGAACAAACTCCCTCATGACGCCAGGACAGCGGAGTCAATCACCACCTCCGGGAGACACCTGAAAACCCCACCTCTTAAGGAATACCTAGGGATAGATAAAGTAATCCTTCTCCCCTCCCCTTAAAGATTTAGATGCACTATTGTAAAGTGGTTGTTCCACTGGATGTCATAAGGTGAATGCACCACTCTGGCAGTCGCTTCTGGATAAGAGCGTCTGCTGCAAATGACTTAAATGTAAATGTAAATGTGTGTAGATGGATGATCATTTTTGTTGTATAGTTTAATCCATTTTAGAATAAGATTAACGCACAAAATGTGGAAGGGAAGGGTCTGAATACTTTCCTCCAAATCACTGTATACACACACCACGTGACACAATGTGGACACCTGCTTGTCGAACATCTGTTCCAAAATCATGGGCATTAATATGGAGTTGGTCCCCCTCTTCCTACAACAGCCTCCACTCTTCTGGGAAGGCTTTCCACTAGATGTAGAACATTGCTGCTATAACAGCCTCCACTCTTCTGGGAAGGCTTTCCACTAGATGTTGAACATTGCTGCTATAACAGCCTCCACTCTTCTGGGAAGGCTTTCCACTAGATGTAGGAACATTGCTGCTATAACAGCCTCCACTCTTCTGGGAAGGCTTTCCACAGATGTTGAACATTGCTGCATAACAGCCTCCACTCTTCTGGGAAGGCTTTCCACTATGATTGTTGCCTCCACTCTTCTGGGAAGGCTTTCCACTTGTTGAACATTGCCAAGCTATAACAGCCTCCACTCTTCTGGGAAGGCTTTCCACTAGATGCTGGAACATTGCTGCTATAACAGCCTCCACTCTTCTGGGGAAAGGCTTTCCACTAGATGTAGGAACATTGCTGCTACCTCCACTCTTCTGGGAAGGCTTTCCACTAGATGTTGGAACATTGCTGCTCAGCCTCCACTCTTCTGGGAAGGCTTTCCACTGGATGTTGGAACATTGGTTGTTGGAACTGCTTCCATTGGAAGCCACAAGAGCATTAGTGAGGTCGGGCTATATTATATGATGTTGGGCGATTAGGTCTGGCTCGCTGTCGGCGTCCAATTCATCCCAAAGGTGTTCGATGGGGGTTGAGGTCAGGGCTCTGTGCAGGTCAGTCAAGTTCGTCCACGGGGTCCTCCCGAGTGGCAGGTGGTCTAAGGCACTGCATCGATATTGCTAGCTGTGCCACTAGAGATCCTGGTTCCGAGTCCAAACTCTGTCGCAGTCGGCGTTGCGATCGGGAGACCCATGGGGCGGTGCACAATTGCTTCCGGGTTAAGCGGGCATTGTGTCAAGAAGCTTGGTTGGGTCGTGAGGACGCATGGCTCTTGATCTTCGCCTCCCGAGTCCGTACTGGAGTTGCAGCGATGAGACAAGACTAGCTACTAAATGGATACCACGAAATTGGAGATAAGGGGTCAAATAAAAACTATATATAATAATAATACAAATAATATATCCTTCCACACCGATCTCAACAAAGCATTTCTGTATGGACCTCGCTTTGTGCATTGTCATGCTGAAAACAGGAACGGACCTTTCCAAACTGTTGCTACAAAGTTGGAAGCACAGAATCATCTAGAATGTCATTGTATGCTGTAGCGTTAAGATTTCCCTTCACTGGAACGAAGGGGCCTGGAACCATGAAAAACAGCCCCAGACCATTATTCCTCCTCCACCAAACTTTACAGTTGGCACTATGCATTCAGGTAACATGAGGAATGACTACCATCTCTGTACCCCACACATACAGATAATTGTAAAGGTCCTCAGTCGAGCAGTGAATTTTAAACACAGATTCAGGGAAGTTTACCAATGCCTTGCAAAGGGATACTTATTGGTAGATGGGTACAAAATTAAAACAGCAGACATTGAATATCGCGCAGTTTAAAGGCTGTGATAGGAGAAAACTGAGGATGGATAAACATTATATAGTGACTCTACAATACTAACCTACATGACACAGTGAAAACTAAAGAAGCCTGTACAGAATAAAAATATTCCAAAACATGCATCCTGTTTGCAAAAGGCACTAGAGTAAAAATGCAAAAAATGTGGCAAAAGCAATTGACCTTTTTTCCTGAATATAAAGTATCATGTTTGGGAAAATCCAATACATTACTGAGTCCCACTCTCCATATTTTCAAGCGTAGTGGTGGCTGCATCATGTTATGAGTATTCTTGTAATCGTTAAGGCTCCCGAGTGGCGCAGCGTTCTAAGGCACTGCATCTCAGTGCAAGAGGCGTCACTACAGTCCCTGGTTCACATCCGGCCGTGATTGGGAGTCCCATAGGGCGGCGCACAATTGGCCCAGCGTCTTCTGGGTTTGGCCAGGGGTAGGCCATCATTGTAAATAAGAATTTGTTCTTAACTCACATGCCTAGTTAGGTTAAAAATGCTCAAATTTAAGGACTGGAGAGTTTTTAAGGATAAAGGATTTAAAAATCAAAACGGAATGGAGCACAGGCAGAATCCTAGAGTAAACCCTGGTTCAGTCTGCTTCCCACCAGACACTGGGAGATGAATTCACCTTTCAGCAGGACAACAACCTACAACACAAGGCCAAATATACACTGAGATGCTTACCAAGGAGACAGTGAATGTTCCTGAGTGGCCGAGTTATAGTATTTGGCTTAAATCTGCTTGAAAATCTATGGCAAGACATGAAGATGGTTGCCTAGCAAATGACCAGCAAACAATTTGACCAACAAACAATTTGCTTGAAGAATTTTGAAAATAATAAATGGCCAAATATTGTATAATCCAGGTGTGGATAGCTCTTTAAGATTTACCAAGAAAGACCCAAAGCTGTAATCGCTGCAAAAGCTGATTCTAACATGTATTGACTCAAGGGTGTGAATACTTCTGTAAATGACACATTTCTGCATTTCATTTTAAAATACATTCGCAAACATTCCCCCAAAAGTATTACTTTTGTCATTATGGGATATTGTGTGTAGATGGGTGAAAAAAAAATATTGAATCCATTTTTAAATTCAGACTAACACCAAAACATGAGGAATAAGTCAAGGGGTATGAATACTTTCTGAAGGCACTGTATATAGTGCACTATATAGGGAATATGGTGCCAGTTGGGGCACAGCCCTTGTCACACACCTAATAATAATGCACTGTATCCATGTGGGTGGTGTCCCTCAAGGCTCTACTCCAGGTCCTCTGCGTGTCATTATTTATATAATTGAGTGGCATACCCATTATATAGGTGACGACAGACAACATCTCCCATTAGAAAGAAGTCTTCTGAACTCAATGGGACTTCCTGGTTAAATAAATATGTTCAATATTTAAAAAAAAAAAACTTACAATTTTCTCTGGCTTCCACTCTACTTCCTCCTCCTTCTCTTTTCACCCGTACCTTCTGTAAAAAAGACATGGGTTTGCTAGACTATGCAATTTTTTTTATTTGCCGAAAGTACATAGTGTTTACACCCCTCTTACGCTAAATTCATAAATCTAAGGATTCGACCCACCCGTACACCAACTGACTTTATTGTCTCCATGGGGATATTTTGTTGCAGTGTCAAGTACATGTTTAAAGTGGCATTTAAATACAAAACAAAATTGACAAACACCCATATTAAAATAAATGCATAAATACAAACCTTTCTCTGTGGTTTCAACTTGTTTTTCTTCCTCTTAACCTTCTGGAAGATTACACATCATGAGAAATTCAATTGACAAATCATCCAAATGCTTTTTGTACGCAAGGACCGTGACAACCAAAACCAATCAATTACCATCAATTCAGTCAATCAACAAATACCTGTTGAGGAGTCCTCATCTTCTTCTGTGGCTTTTCTTTCTACTTCTTCCTCCTCCTCCTCCCCTCCTCTTTCGTCCCTTCCTCCCTCTTCTTCCAGTTCTTTCACAGATTCTTTCATCTTGGCTTTTCTCTGTGGGGACAACAGAACAATCTTGACCTTATCTGTGGCCTATATAAAGGTCGCAAAATTGTGTTAACTTTCCCCTAATCCCAATTGGAGGATTCATGGATTTCCTGCTAATTCCATCCTGAATGCAGGATGTCTTCCAAAATAGTGTTACATACATAATATATATATATATATATATATATATATATATATACATATATACACACACACATATATACACACACACATACATATATATATATATTTTCTTTTTATCAGACCCCTTGATATTTTGTTATGTTATGTTATATAGGACAATGACCCTAAGCAAACAGCCAAGACAACGCTGGATTGACTCAGCCAGAGCCCGGACTTGAACCCAATCGAACATCTCTGGAGAGATCTGAAAATAGCTGTTCAGCAACGCTCCCCATCAAACCTGACAGCTTGAGAGAATCTCCCCAAATACAGGTGTGCCAAGCTTGTCGTGTCATACCCAAGAAGACTTGAGGCTGTAATCGCTGCCAAAGGTGCTTCAACAAAGTACTGCGTAAAGGGTCTAAATACTTATGTAAATGTATTATTTCATTTATTTTAATTAAATTAGAAACAAAATTGTAAAAACATTTTTCTTTGTCATTATGGGGTATTGTGTGTAGACTGTTGAGGTGTAACTTTGAGGTGTAACTTTGCATTAGGACTTTTGATGTCTATGCAAATCCCTAATGTCCAGGTGGTTGTTTATGCTACCCTACCCTTCAAGAAAGAAAACCAAATTACAATTGTTCCTCTTTGAAAAGCTTTGTTAGTTAAAAATGGTAATTTAAGTGTACTTCCTAAATTGACTGGATTTGAAATGAAATGGTCCAACCCTGCATCTTACCGATATACTCGGTCTCCTGGTGACCTTGGTTGATTTGTGTCCGACTTCGCTTACGCTTCATCTGAAAAACAAAGCGCAAACCAAGAGCAGATGAGGAGTACCTTATCAAAAAACACATCATAAAAAACATGCTAATTCCATGTGGAATTAATACTTATAAAAAATGTTAAAAAGTATATTTTTGAGTGCTGTCAATTTCATTCATTTAGTATGCCTCCCAATGGCAACACTTTCCCTATATAAGTGCACTATTTTCTACCAGAACCCTGTGGGCCCTGGATCAGAAGTAGTGCAATAAATAGGCAATAGGGTGCCATTTGGGATGCGCACACTTAAAATATGGTATAGATTAAAACCACCTTAGCATAAAGTGGAGTCAGGTTAAAAAGCGTACCTTAGTGTAAAGTGGAGTCAGGTTAAAAGCCGCACCTTAGCGTAAAGTGGAGTCAGGTTAAAAAGCCGTACCTTAGCGTAAAGTGGAGTCAGGTTAAAAGCGTACCTTAGCGTAAAGTGGAGTCTGGTTGCGCACCTAGCGTAAAGTGGAGTCTGGTTAAAAAGCGCACCTAGCGTAAAGTGGAGTCAGGGTTAAAAAGCGCACCTTAGCGTAAAGTGGAGTCAGGTTAAAAGCGTACCTTAGTGTAAAGTGGGAGTCAGGTTAAAAAGAGTCAGGTTAAAAGCGTACCTTAGCATAGGGTGGAGTCAGGTTAAGCTAGCCGTACCTTAGCGTAGGGTGGAGTCAGGTTAAAAGCCGCGAGGGTGGAGGCAAATAGGTTGGAGTCTTAAAAGGTACCTTAGCGTAGGTGGAGGCAGGTTAAAAAGCGTACCGCACCTTAGCGCAAAGTGGAGGCAGGTTAAAAAGCGCGACCTTTAGCGTAGTGGAGTGGAGTCAGGTTAAAAGCCGCACCTTAGCGTAAAGTGGAGGCAGGTTAAAAAGCCGGCACGTTTAGCGTAAAGTGCAGGTTAAAAGCCGCACCTTGCTTTAAAAGTGGAGTCAGGTTAAAAAGCCGCACCTTAGCGTAAAGTGGAGTCATCAGGCTAAAAAGCGCACCTAGCTTAAAGTGGAGTCAGGTTAAAAGCGTACCTTAGCGTAAAGTGGAGTCGCACCCAGCGTAGCGTGAGTCGCGGTTAAAAGCGCACTAGCGGTAAAGTGGAGTCCCTGCCACTGTTGCCGAATTCCTCTTCTTTGAACTCCAGTTGTTTCCCCTAGAACCTAGCTGCATCCTCCCACTCTGAGGACAGACCACCACAGCACAACACAGTCACTACAGCACACTACGGGAAGGGAGGGACATAGCAACCAGCACACAACAGTCACTACAGCACACTACAGGAAGGGAGGGACAGAGCAACCAGCACAACACAGTCACTACAGCACACTACAGGAAGGGAGGGACAGAGCAACCAGCACAACACAGTCACTACAGCACACCACGGGAAGGGGGAGGACATAGCAACCAGCACAAACACAGTCACTGTTACAGCACACTAGGAGGAAGGGAAGGGACAGAGCAACCAGCACAACACAGTCACTACAGCACACTACAGGAAGGGAAGGACAGACCGACCAGCACAACACAGTCACTACAGCACACTACGGGAATGGAGGGACATAGCAACCAGCACAACACAGTCACTACAGCACACTACAGGAAGGAAGGGACATAGCAAACCAGCATAAATACAGTCACTACAGCACACTACAGGAAGGGAAGGGACATAGCAATCCAGCACAACACAGTCACTGTTAACACTAGAGGAAGGGAAGGGACATAGCAACCAGCACAACACAGTCACTACAGCAAGGGAGGGACATAGCAACCAGCACAACACAGTCACTACAGCACACTACAGGAAGGGAAGGGACATAGCAACCAGCACAACACAGTCACTACAGCACACTACAGGAAGGGAGGGACATAGCAACCAGCACAACACAGTCACTACAGCACACTAGAGGAAGGGAAGGGACATAGCAACCAGCACAACACAGTCACTACAGCACACTACAGGAAGGGAGGGACAGACCGACCAGCACAACACAGTCACTACAGCACACTACGGGAAGGGAGGGACATAGCAACCAGCACAACACAGTCACTACAGCACACTACGGGAAGGGAGGGACATAGCAACCAGCACAACACAGTCACTACAGCACACTACAGGAAGGGAAGGGACATAGCAACCAGCACAACACAGTCACTACAGCACACTAGAGGAAGGGAAGGGACATAGCAACCAGCACAACACAGTCACTACAGCAAGGGAGGGACATAGCAACCAGCACAACACAGTCACTACAGCACACTACAGGAAGGGAAGGGACATAGCAACCAGCACAACACAGTCACTACAGCACACTAGAGGAAGGGAGGGACATAGCAACCAGCACAACACAGTCACTACAGCACACTAGAGGAAGGGAGGGACATAGCAACCAGCACAACACAGTCACTACAGCAC